>NC_142030.1:19002766-19192766 GCF_982192425.1 Myodes glareolus
CATGGCCAAACTTTGTCCAATGGAAAAGAGAGGACTGGGGAAAAGGCACACAAGACAGGGAAAATGCCACTGTCTGGGGACCTTAGACTAGCAGGGAAGGCCCAAGAAGAACCCAGCAGAGATTAGTAGATAGGTAGATGATGTGGGATTCCCTACTTTATGCTGTGATTACCATTAATGAATAAAGAAACTGCTTTGGACCTATAGCAAGGCAGAACTTAGCTAGGAGGGAAAAACTAAACTGAATGCTGGGAGAAAGAAGGGCAGAGTCAGAGAGAAGCCATGTAGCCCCACCAGAGACAGACTCTGGAAACTTCACCCAATAAGCCACAGTCACGTGGCAATACACAGATTACCAAAGATGGGTTAAATTAATATGTAAGAGTTAGCCAACAAGAAACTAGAGCTAATGGACCAAGCAGCAATTTAAATAATATAGTTTCTGTGTGGTTATTTTGGGGCTGAGCAGTTGGGGACCAACAAACAGCCTTATTACAACAGGCAGACATGGGGGTAGAAGGGTAAGTGATGCTGAAGAGCAAAACTGTTGTAGAAAGAAGGAAACACCTGCATAGGCAGGCAGGGGGGAGCCATAATTTCACATATAAATTCAATTTTACCAAAGATTTTAGAAAGCTCAGCATAAGGTTGTTTTCTTTCCTTACTAAGCATAGAACATTTGCCCATTCACTTAAAGGAGGTGCTTTGGTATTGGCTGATACAGGGTTCAGAGGCACCGCCAGGGGTGGTCCCGCATTTCCATGTCTGTGAATGAAGACCCACAGTTGCCACAGAAGCAGAGGCAGTTTATTTAGTGGCAGAACATTTCCAAGGCTAGAAAGATGGTCCGGTCAGTAAGGTGCTTACTGTGCAAACCTGAACTGAATCCACTAGAACCCACTAGAATCCATGAAAAGCCTGGCATGGTTGTATATACCTGTTACTGCAGTGCCAGGGAGAGAGAACCAGGAAGATTGCTAACGCTTGCTGGCCAGTCATTAAACAAAAATGGCGAGTTCCAGGTCCAGCGAGAGATCCTGTCTCAAATCATACAATGAAGAATGATTGAGGAAGATGCCTAGCCCTGACCGATGACCTCTAACATGTGTATACAAACATGTGCATGCAACAAAATGGGAAAGAACGAAATAGAGAGAAAGAAAGAGGTAGTTCACTTCAAAGGGAAAGAAGTCAAGAGAAAAGCTTAAGAGTTCAAAGTTGCCTAGTTACAAAGGATGGGGGCTTTCATGTCATAATGTGAGCTTTGGGTCATTTGCATAGTACATGCTTTCAGGGGCTTGGCTGCATGCAATTCTATATACAATTTCATGCTTGTACATCTCTTTAGCATTTTACATCTCCACTACAGAGTTTGCATAGAACATTTCCAACCTCATCCCCTGTCTCAACTTTACTGCTTCTCAAACATTGGTTCCACTGCTCAGGTATGCAAGGGTATGGGAACATTATCCTATGCAGCCTCTATTTTGTCCATCCAACAGCTGGGATGGCTGCTGGTACACGCAGTCTGGACAGCTGAACAAAAAGGTGATACACATCTTCCTGGAACATAGTGGTGTGGCATTAAAGTTCAACCTTCTACCCAGAACAGGCTATGACTTACATTTTACAAAATATTCATTTGAGGGATAAATTGGTTTCAGAGCCCAACTGACTTGAGTCTGTAGTCAGTGAAACCACGTATGGGGAGAGGCAGCTACTGAATGTATATACATCATCCTCAGAGTTGGTGAGTGCTGGACCCACACATGAAGGAAATGATTGTCAAGGAAAGAAGGTTCTAGAAGGAATATGGGTTGGAAGAATGGCAGGTAGATGGTACAGCCACAACAGAATGAGTATTCACATGACATGGAATCAGCCTGTGGATCATGACTGCTTTGTGGGAGTCAAATGAGCCTTGTACGAGGATAGCCTAAGACCATTGGAAAACACAGATATGATTTATAACAGTAGCAAAATTACAGTTATGAAGTAGCAATGGATATAACTTTATGGTTGGGGTCACCACACCATGAGGAACTGTGTTAAAGGGTGACAACATTTGGAAGGTTGAGAACCACTGCATCTATAACACAGTGCCTGTCATAGAACTAAGGCTCCTGAGCAATGGGAACATTGCCTTCAGAGAGCCGTTATTCCAGGCTACCTGTCAACACTACAAGACCTTTGAAACGTAACCTGGGGAGTCTCCTGGGGGTCTGGATCATAGACTTGTGTTGCTGTGACAAAATAACCAAGATGTACACCTTAGAGGGTGAAAGACAAGCAGATGTGATGGCTGATACCTGCAGTCCCAGCACTGAGTAGGCTGGAGCAAGCAAGGGTATTGCTATGAATTCCAGCCCATCTTGCATTATGTGGCAAAACCCTGTTTCCCCTATACATTCCCCCCAAAAGGAAATGATTTATTTGGTTCAAAGTTTCACAGTATCTTATAAGGGTGAAAATGTGCAGGGTCATAATGTTCCCTTTCAGGGCATGACCCCAGTGACCTTATTTCCTACCAGTGCTAGTAGGCCCCATGTCTTAAAGGTTCTACTGACTCCCAGTAGCAACAGGCTGAGGACCAAAATGTTGAACATATGGGCCTTTGAGTGACATGTAAGGTCTGAATGGTAGCAGTGGTCCTCCGGGTCTTTGTGACACTGACATCTGTCCTGAGAACACATAATCACACTATTTTGCATTGCACGTCACTGCCCCAACACTTTGATGAGCAGATCATTTTTTGGCTTGTTCAATCCATCAGGGTTTATAGTGAAAAGAGAGTCTAAATGACTGAGGATGGAATGTTTTATCTTATTCTACGCTGAGGCGTTTGCAAATTAGCCAGTTTAAACATCTCTGATGAGGGGATCTTTTTCTCTCAACTCTTTAGGAAATGAGTCTCAGCTGTGTCTTAGAGTCACCTAAAGAGCTGTAGACCACGTTATTCAGGAGGTAGAGCTGGGGATCTTTCTTGGTTGCCCTCAAGGTTCTCCCAGAGATGAGAAGCTCTACTGAGAGACTGGACTGAATATGGCTACCAACCTCCTGCAGGCTAGTGCCAATGGGTTTTTGAAAAAAAATTCTTGTTATGTTAGCATCTGCCTTTTCAATTTCCATGTCTCTTAAGGCCAGACTTTAAAACATCCCATCCCATCTTCTTATCTCAGCTTAATTTATGACTTGTTCACACACCTCAGGTCCAAAACCAGAGCTGGCACATGGTCCAGCTTCTGTCTGTGTGTGATATCCATCCCAGCTGCTTGTGTTTGGGACAGCTCTCCCAATATAGTTCTAGGACCTCTGAGAGTGAAAGCCACTCCTGAGGCTTCCCTTCAGCTCTGCCTGCTCCCTCCACTGCTGAGTCTTTGTCAGCTGACTATAATGTCAGCTGATTTTCATTAGAGGGCCCGTGAGAATATATAGGCTTCAAATGTGTCTAGACAGAGTGTCCCCAAGTTACATGTGAGAATCATTCTCCATACTTTACTGTTCAGTCTGGTCTCACAGCTTTACTCATTGATCCAGGAAAACAATCACTAACTGTGTAAATACCACAAATCAGTGCAATATTAACTTTCCATATGTGTCTTTGCAACAAACATCTGTGTGTAGCAGCATGTGAGGAAACACACAGTCTTTCCATCGGGGTGTGTGTGTGTGTGTGTGTGTGTGTGTGTGTGTGTGTTTGTGTGTGTGTGTGTATCCTGAAATTGTTTTGCCACTGGGGTGAAGAATATGAGATTCAAGCTATATGGATGGCATCCCCATTGAAGTGGTTGGATGCCCCCCACCTTTTACAAAATGAAAAACAAACAATTCAGTGTTAGTCAATGTTACTTTTCTTAATTTTACTAGTTCACGATTTTAAAGCAAAATCCATGAAGATTTGACTTGGGGCTCCAGCACCCACGGGGGTTTCTGAGGGTTTCTTTAGTTTGTTCCTGTTGCTCCTTGGCTCACAGTGTCAGCCCTTCAACAGCATCCCCAGGCCTCAGCTCATCAAGATGGTTTTTGTCATCCTTTGATTTCCATTCATTTTCTGAATGCCCAATTTTCCCCAAATTCCACATTAAAAAAGAAAATCTGAGGTTGAGTGTGTAACTCAGTGATCTAGTGTGTACTTAGCATGTTCAACCCTAAGTGTGATCCTCAGCAACTTTAAAAACATGTTTGTTTACCAGTGAAGTTAACATTTTCCCATGGAAGGCTTCTCACGACCGTCCTTGAGAATTTACAACATGCCAAATAGTTCTATGCAAACCAAAATGCAAAGTAATAAACCATATGACCTCACTAAGTGTAGGATTTTCTGTGGGGGTAAAGGTGAGCCCACCTCCACCCTGTGCCCTTGCCTGAGAATTGGCACAAAGATATTCAAGTCCTGGCAGTACTTGGCATCTTGGGCAGAAGAGAAGTCTGAAAGTTAGCAAAGCTCACCTCCCCAGGAGCAAAGGAAGCACAATGGTCTCTCCAGATCCCAGAGTCTTTAAAGCACACATGCTCTACAGACCACCTTACGTGCCCTGCATCCCTTAGTCATGTTGGCAAGGAGTACTTATAAACCAAGTCCTTCTCTCTCTTTTTTTTTGTTTTTTGTTTGTTTGTTTGAGACAGGGTTTCTCTGTAGCTTTGTAGCCTGTTCTGAAACTAGCTCTTGTAGACCAGGCCGGCCTCGAACTCACAGAGATCCACCTGCCTTTGCCTCCCGAGTGCTGGGAATTAAAGGCATGGGCCACCACCACCCGACTCAACCAATCCCTTCTTTGTCTCCACAGTCCTGGGGCACATCGTTTTGTCTATCTAATTTCCACTATTGCTCCTTTCTTCTTCTTTTTCTTCCTAGGCAAGCCACTTTTTCAGAATATTCCAACATCACCATTCCTCAGTTCTCTTTCAAGTGGCAGACAAGGTCTCTAATATAAGCAAAATATTGTTTGTTTGATCTGGGGTCTCCTGTAACCCAGGCTGACTTGAAACTCACTACATAGCTGATGCAAGACTTGAAACCCTCATCTTCCCTCTGTTGCCTCCCAGTGCTGGGATCGCAGGTGTGGGCTGCCATGATTGACTTGGGCAAAGTTTTGTATACCTCCTTGACCAGGAATAGAGACCTTGTTCTCTTTAGCCACAGTGCTCAGAAACATTGATTGAGAGTGAATATTCCCTGAGCCTCCATCCAAAGCAGCAGGGTGACATCCTGGTCAGGTCATCAGATACTGCACTCTCTCTCTGTGGACTACTTCTTTGGCACTTTTCTCAAAAATATCTTGTGATTTCTCTGGAATAGAGAATAGTTTATTTTGAACATGGAACACTGCCAAGGTTTTTTTTTCTTTTTTAATGAGGTTCTTAGCAATGAGTCTATTTCTTATTTAACTACCTTCTGACCCAGTTCATAAGATTATCCCCAGAAGCAGAGCTTAACACAGAATGTGGTTCTTACTTCATGAAGTTGAAAAACGAATGGGATAAAATCTTAAAAGTAAAACATTTTTCATTCTGAGATGAGGCAGCTGGCTTTGATTCAAGCTCCTCTTTATGACTGTCCAAACCAGAGTAGGAAGGAGAGTGGATTTAATATTTTTCTAAGAAAAAAAAATCTGACATGCTCTTGAATATTTGTCAGTTATAGGTTCAATTATAAAATTAGTTCATACTTGATTTATTGGATAATTACTGAATAATTAAAAACTCAAGGTTCATATGTTCCCTCATTGATAATGATAATAGCTAGATATGAAGATAACCATAGCTGAAGAAGTATTTCAAAATCATCTTGTCCTGGGATTATACTACCCCAATGTGATTGTCACCTTGCAAGCCCTACGGTGTCTTGGCACTGACACTAGCTTCATTGGCTTAGCCATGTCCCCTCCACTACAAAAACAATGAATCATGTTCTCTATAAAGGTAGTGCATGTCTTTTGCAAAGAAATTCAATGTATTTGTTCTTTCTGAGAGAGAGAGAGAGAGGAGACAGTTGGAAATGAGAGAAGCAGGCTCTTGTTTAACCAGAATATAGGGAATGACAGCTCCTTACAATGAACACTGGCAATCTTGAAAGCTGAAATGAAAACAAGGTGACTTAGTTTTCTATTTTTTTCACATGTGAGTGAGTATGTTAAAAGTAAAGCCCGGGCAGCCATGTGTGAAAGATAAGACATATGTCTACGTGCAGGGTTTACACATCACCAAGAAAGAAAATTTCTGTAGAAATTAGGTGAGTGATGAGGAGAAAAACTGCTCTGAAAACCTGGAAACAAGTGTGATCTGGGAGAACATGAAGTTGGGCAACCAACAGTCTCCCCTGCACATCCAGTAGTGTGCACTTTGCAGAAATGGATGCACCATAGCAGTGCAGAGAAAGACGGATACCAACATGGATTAGCCAAGTGTCAGCATGGGGAAGGGCACTAGAGACATATATTGCATGAAAAACTTTATTTTTGTTTTAAAAAAATGAAAAATGAGTGGCTGCATACAAGGGTCCTCAATATGATCATCAGTACCGGGAGCAGTTATGGAATTTCTGGTGGACACGAGCACAAGGCCCCACAGCCCCAGGTTAGGCTTCTAACCAGTGTTTCTCAGGGTGTGGCTCTGGGACAGCCACAGCAATGTGTCCTGGAAAGTGGTTAGGACACGATCAGAAGCTGTAGGGTGGGTGGCGCAGGATTTCCTTTACTGTGTAAGCCACGCTTGACCATTGAAGTACAGTGGCTGCTCTACCTTGAAATGCTGGAAAATTTGTCTTCATTTCCTTCTATGGATGGCGCTTGGTTGCATGAGAACACAGTCCATTACCTATAGTTCTAAAAATCAAAACAAGGGCTGGCAGGGTGGCTCAGTGGATAGGATTAAGGCTCTGGCTGCCAATACACACACATACTAAGCATACACAATAAAACTTAATTTATAATGGTACAAATTTAAAACAACAATTGGCTACTTGCTTGAGATTTTATTCATCTTGCAAAGTGTGAATGATTTCATTACCTACACAGATATGGATGTGTCCCACCCTAAGGTGCTGCCTTAGAGTCCACTGAGGAATTTTGTTTGCAGCGTAGGTATGGTAAAGACGTTTGGTCCTAAAGTTTCACATAAGGAACTACTCATTGACTCAGTAATGAATAATTGTGGGGCTGAGTTTCGGCAATAACTGAGAGAATTTTAGATAAGGAATCACAGAGGGGAGGATGCATACACGGGAGGCAGCTCCTATAACAAAGGCTGGAGGACAGAGGCTGCCCGAGCATTCTCCATAGCCTCCTCCTCCTAATGTACCTGTACCACCGCCCTTAGGTAAAATTCTATTGGCTAAATGTGGTGCTGCCTTCTCAAGGCATCTTGTTTTCTCTTGGTTCTCATCAGGCTTTCAGTGTCCTTAATTCTTGCCTCATGCTATAACCTTATCTAATTCCCTTGCCTCTCTTGACCCACAATTCTCTAAAGTCTAAAGTAACAAATTCAGGAGACCTGATTGTTCGGTGGTGGTCATGACTGAGTAGGCAAGAATAGGGACCATTTTCTTTTTGTTTCTTTCTCTTTTGCCTGATCAAGATTCTGTTATTTCCCTATAGTGTAAAGATAAAGGAATGCCTTTAAAAGCGACTGAACAGTTTAAAATGACTCATTGGATGAGCTGCTCCCAGTAGCAACGGCTTGAAAAGCTGAAGCTGTCTAGCTGGGACTAGTGTCTGAGGCCAGCCTGGCCTACACAGATAAGACCCTGTCTTGAAAAGTTTAAAAAAGGAATTAATGTTTTCTTTTCATTTAACAATAAACCTGGAGACATACCATCAGTATTTATGTGGTTTCATTATTTATAGTAACTATAATATATAAATACAATATCCATATTGTTATATACATGCATCTTACCTAGCTATAAATATGCATCTTAATTTTTCATTATTTTAATGAGTTTAAATAATCTTATTTATTTCGAAATGAATAATATTTGCATTATTATCCATAATTCTTGACATTTTTCTATCACAGAAAGGGTGTCACAGAGGGTCCACTGTACCCTCATCACAGGACAGCTGGGTAAAGTTGCAGTTTGAGTGGGAGACCGACCCTTGTCTGGAGTTAGGCTCCTGGGACTGCAAGCTCAGAGTCAATATCCTCTACACAGATTCTAATTTTGCCTTATGAATCTTTAAATTTCCAAGATTAGAGAATTATAAGATTGAAATTTTTCATAGCCTTGTTGTAATGAGAGCAAATATAAACTAGAAGGTGACTGGAAGTGAATCAGGAGTCAAAATTTATAGCTTCTAGGATGCTACTTAAATTAAAAATTTAATTATAATGTGAATATGAGTGAAAGCTTTATTGCCCATTATTTAAAATATTTACATATTTATAAGAAACTTCATTGAAGGTACTTGGATGTTAATTTTTCCTGTGTCTATGCTAATATAGTAACTCCATCATATTGTGTAACAGAGTTCATAAGTTTTAAAATGTGTTAAAATCCATAGAGACATTAAGGAGAGAAATTATACCCCGGAGAACATTGAATAGTCTTTTGAAAGACTGATAACAGCTGTTGTTGCTGGAATTGACTAATTAATGTACTACTGACAGTATTAAAGATTTATCAATGTATTAGTGGAATATAGATAATATTTGATAGCGGTAATATGTTTTATTATGTAGCAGAAGGGAAACAAAGGGAAAGCCTGGCTTGCAGAGATCCTTCTTTGCTCATCCCCACTCGGTTGCCTGTGCTTAGCCCCCACTGGGCTGCCTTTACATGCTACCCAGCATGGTAATGTACATACAAATAACACAAAGGACATCAAGGGTGAAATAGTAAGTGAGGTAGACTTTGACACCGTACAGAATGCTCTCGGAAACCTGGTTCTGTGATTATGACTTTGGTCTGCGTCCATTGCACTATTGCCCAAGCCCCATTGTCTTCACCTCAGTGGCTGAGATCTGAATTCACTGTGATCCAGTGGGCCCACTTCCGTGTGCATAGCCTGAGGAGGTGAAACTAGTAGTGAAGAGACATACTCTGTGTCATTCACTTTTTAGTTGCTTTAGCACTCTGCACAGCGCCATGACGTGGACACAACCTGTAAGCATCTATCAGCTGATGAACAGATAACCAACGTGTGGTACCTATGCACTGGGGTATAAATATAGCCACAAAAAGAAGAAAATCCTGTCACTTGCAACATATAGATGTTTCTGGGATCATTTCATTATATGAAGTAAGAGAAGCTCCTCCTCAAACCAGGTGGTGGTGGCACATGCCTCAAATCCCAGCACTTGGGAGGCAGAGGCAGACAGATCTCTGTGAGTTTGAGGCCAACCTGGTCTACAAGAGCTAAGCTACAGAGAAATCCTGTCTGGAAAGAGAGAGAGAGAGAGAGAGAGAGAGAGAGAGAGAGAGAGAGAGAAGGTCCTCATGATCTCGCTTATGTGAAGTCTAAAGGAATTGGAGTTGATGTCATAGGAGTTGAGAACAGGGCAGTGGTTACCAGAGACTGGTGAGGGCAGAACAGAGGGTGGGGAAGGCTGACCAATGGGAACGAAGCTTCAGTTCAGCAAGAGGAAGTTCTGGTGTGCTCTTGCACGGCAGGGGCTCTACCTGTAGCAGTGTTTCCACCTAGAAGACAGGAGTCAGAATGTATTCACCACAGAGAAATGCTGATTGCCCGAGGAGAGGGTTAACCTGATTTAAGAATTACACAGTCTATGTTTTACACAGGTGTGAACACAGCACCTGGTACTCTGTTAATATGTACAACGTTCCTGTTTTCATCTGCCCATCAGATAAAGAGAAAAAGATGGCAATAGAATCGCTAATCCTTGCATTACACACAAGTGATGTGATTGTGTGCCTGACATGTGTTCATTCTCAGTCACTGACAGCTCCTATCACCACGGCCACCACAATCCTCATCAGCATTATCAGCAGCGTAATCATCATCATTGTTGTTGCTGTCGTTATCTTATCTAAAATTAAATGGCTATAATGGCGTCTATGCATTTTCCCAGTGTTTCTAACATTCATGATATTGCTCATTTCCTGAGGCATCGTCTGTTGACAGACATACACACATCAAGCTTGGGAAGCTCTTTGTGTGCTGGAAGCTGCGGAAATAGTTAAAATGAGAAGGAGCCAACTTAATATTCTTCACCGAGACCAGACACTCTGCTGGTACCTGGAGGCCTCCTTTTCAGTAACATTTAAATCTCTCACCAGAGACAAAGAAGCCATCTAACAAAGCTTTGCCCTATAAACCAATAATGAGACAAGAGCAAATAGCAGCTCTGGCCAAGACATACACATCTTAGCTCCTTTGATCCATCCTCTGGGAAGCTTACTGCGATTTCTCTATCAAAAAGTTAATGGAAAATGCCACCTCCTTACAAGGTAGTTGGTGTGTGGATGTCATTTTAAGCGTTTCATAGAAGGAGTTAAGTCTCACCCAGGTTTTCTGCTTGCATCCTTTACTTTAAAAGATGTTTCTGTATAAATATGTGCATTATGTCTGTTAAAAAAAAATCATAGCAGCTCTGCAGTCCCAGCCCTCAGGAAGGTAAGGCAAGAGACAAGAGTTCAGGGCCAGTCAGGGCTATAAAATGAGACCCTGTCTAAAAAAACTCAAAAGAAACAAGCTTATATTATCATTTATGTATTGTTTTTGGTAGTAAGAGTTTTCCATTTGTTCCCTGGTGGAGTTGGCTTGTATATGGGGAAAGCATGAATTCTGCTGGGTATAGTGGCAGCCACTTGTAGCCCCCACTACTTGGGAGGTGATGGGAGGAAGATCATTGAGCCCAGGAATTCAAGGCCAGCTTGAGGATATAGTGAGACCCCTCACCCAAGCAAAATTACAAATCTAAATGTCCTGTTGTCTTCCCTTTACCTTTGAGGATCAGATGCTTGTCTATACAGGTAGATTGCTATACGTTATATTTTAGAGAGAGCACTGGCTAGAGAGCACTTTTTTTTTCTGTTGACCTTTGATTCCTGGCCAGGAGCTACATGGCTAGGTGCAGTCACAGGCTGTGTCACCGACCGTTCCCTTGTCATAGCTTACTGTGCAGGCAGGAGCACAGGAGCTAACGCTCAGGATCACCTTACCTGCCTGTCAAGGGCTGCATTTATGTCACAGCTGTGAATCTCAACTCCTAAACCACCATGCACTGGGAATTCCAATCATCTTGCAAATCAGATTTAAACACACCTGCGCGCCGTGACTCTAGGAATTTAGGCTCAGCACTGCTTGACCAAGGCTCTACAAAATCCTAGAGATTTTTCAGTCAGAGTCCTCGGGCTATTTCCCTGGGGCTGATGCTCACTAGAACCTCCATAGCCCTGTGTCCTTTCAATCCTAGGATCCACAAAGCTGGGGCGCTGAGCCTGGAGCCCCATCTCAATGCTTGCTGGCCTGGGAGAGTTTCCTCTCTCCTGGGCCGTCCTGGGTGCTGGTGCTGATGCTGAGTCTTGTGGGCAGTAAAGCTCTCCCTGTTTCGAGCACTGCATCTCCCTCCTCTCTACGCCTCTGCTTCTGGAGGCATTTCTCTGTCCCCTTCCCCTCAGGAATATTCAGTGTTGTCTCCCCATAGCTTGGGATTCTGGACAACAAAGTATAGAAAGAGAAATGCCTTGGCTTTGGGGAGCCTCTGTTTCAGGCCATTGAAGAGACCTCTCCTGCGGTCTTGTTTTCTTCAAGATGAGACCAAGAAGAAAACAAGGATCTCAGTGAACTATCCTACAAGCTTTGAAAGATCAGACACAGAGAGTTGGTGGGTTCCTGAGTGTGTGTGCAGAGAGTTCTTCAGTTGCAGAAAATGTCTGCTATTAATGGCCGACCCCGAGCTAAAGATCTTGGGCATGCAGCCACAAGGAGTGGGTTTGCTTTATCCCGGGAACCATCTGTAGCATTTGAGTCTAGCTAACCTATGCATGCAAAGCTTCCTGCATATGTAGAGAAGTTTTTTTTTACCCTGAAGAATAAAGTAGAGAAATTGTCTTTATTATTAAAAAACAAAACCCTGTTAGTAACTATGGTGATGTAGTCCTGTAGTCCCAGCTTTCTGGAGAGAATCCCAGAAGAGGTGGGAAGGAAAGAAGTTCAAGGTCACCTTCAGTAACAGCTTCTCAATAAGGCAACCTGGTCTAGAGACTGAGTCTCAAGGAGAAAAAAAAAAGTCTCTTTCTCATCGAAACATTTAATAAGTCAGTGTGATACAACAAGCCACTTGAATTTATTTCTTTTCAATTGATTGGTTTAAAAAATCAGATAATGTTAGGTCCCATTCAAATTTATATTTACTTGCTAAGATTCTGCATACAAAGTTGATAGGAACTCATTTAGTACATAGTCCCAGCTAGCCACTGTGGTTGATGTGACACAGCCTAGAGTCACCTGAAAAGAGAATCCTCACACGACAAACTGCCTGGATCGGTCTGGACTGTGGGCATGTCTTTGGGGGGCTGTCTGCATTGCGAATTTGTGGAGGAGGACCCATCCCACCGTGGGTAACACCAGTTCTCTAAACAGGAGCTTGTGAATGAGCAAAAGAATGAGCCAAACCTTCCTGTTCCTCTACAGTTCCTGCCTCAGGAACTGCCCTGGCTTGCTTTAATGATGAAAGGCAACATGGAAGAGTAAACCAAATAAACTCTTTCCTCTACAAGTTGCTTTGGTCAACAAGTTTTATCACAGGAGTGGAAAGGGAACGGAAACATGTATGTGGGCTTACGTGCTCCCATTCTTGGGGACCCGAAAGGGAATCAACCTAGAGAATGTATTTGGTCATCGGGCTCAGTTCAGTCATTCCAAAATCATTTGGTCCCCTCTCACTCCTCAGCTATGAAAATGCTTCAGCCACATTTGGGCTGCGAAAAGGCACCTTTGGAAGGACCATTTTAAACCTCTGTGGATGGCACGTGTTTGAAGATGCTGATTGCGCGTGCTGAACGTGGAATACAGCCACTAAAATCGTCTCCATGCTGAGCAATGATCGTCTCCAGGGACGAGGCTACTGAGGGGCTCCTGGGGTACCTCATGACTTCCGAGTTTCTCACTCCAGCTGGGCCACTGGTTTCACACTTTTCAACAATCCTCCTTTTCCATCTCCAGGTAGTGCCAGCGGCGTGCGGCTCTCCTGTCTGAGAAAAATGTCATTTTCCTCAGGTTGCTTTCCTGATCCTAGTTTTCTCAAGGCTTTGAGAATGTATCTAAGCAAGGGGTTGGACTCCGTGGAGGTCAACAGTCACCTGCTCCAGTATCAATGAGGCACAAATCAGGACAACACAACTCTTGGTGCGGGGCAAAGAAGAATTTGCCAAATAATGTGACTTACTAAGGTGGCTTCGAATTCTGGGAGCTGCTAGGATTCAGCATCTGGGACAAGGGGGAGAAAATGAAAAAAGATGTAGGATTCTTGGCGAAAGACTTGACCACCATCCAGTAGTGACAGAGAAAAGCTTAATTGTTTTCTTGGTTGTTGAGTAGGAGTTGGTATCAGGGCTGGCAAGTTGCTCCCTGGTAGCAAACCCAAGACACAAGTCCTGGGTTCCATCCCTACCATGGGAAGACCAACAAGAACCAATAAGAAAGTGTTAAGAAACCCATGTCAGCCCCTCTGCCTGTTTCCCGGCCCTTACTTCATAAGCAGACAGTAGTGATAACTGACCCTCAATAAACTAAAAAGTCCCCAGAGTTTAATTTAAACCAGAGACAACTTGAATACAAAAGTTGTCCATTTAGAATTCATTTTAAAATAAGTCCAGCTAGAAATCAAATTTATAGATGCCCCAACATAGAGATTAGGGGCCCTTACCTTTAAACTATTCCACATCTTCCTCCTTGTCTCTCTCTCCAGAACTCAAGTTCCTAACATTTCATCCTAGTCCTAGGTGTGACTGTTTCTCCCCCTCCCTCCTCCTCTTTCTCCTCCTCTCCCACTAGGAATTGAAACCAGTGCCTCATGTGTGTTAAACATGGATTGTACCCCTGGGCTACATCCCTGCCCTGCAGTACCTTCTAACTGGCCACTTGCTAAGCTTCTTGCCCTCCCCACTTTTCTGCTAGTTTTCATTTCCTCTTGCTCTAGTATGTGGAAATATTAAACCAAGAAAAATAAAATATGCCTTCCTGTCCTTGTAGATTTCCAGGTTGCTGTGGATTGACAGGGTGGTGATGATGCAGGGCAATCGGTAATGAAAAGTCCCCAGACTATCTTACAAAAGATATAGCTTTAATAAAAACAGAAGGGAAAACTTACACAGAATCTCACCCTGCTGGAACGCTGGATCCAAGCCAGGTTGGGGGGGGGGCTTTCACCCGCCAAGTTTATTGGTAAACTTTTGCCTTAGGGTGACACACCCCATGAACAGAATGTGATTGGCTGAACTCCAGGGTGGACTGGGTAGAACAGGGGCGTCTCAGAGATGAAGCCACTCATTCACATCTTCCTTCTCTTCATCTCCACACAAGGTCAGCATTTCAGTCCAAGCCATAGCTCCATGAAAGCTGGAGCCTCTGCATCAGTCTGCCATACTCATACCCTCCATAACTCCACCTAGAGCAAACTCCTTGGGTGCCATCAAATATAGAGAACCTCAGACTCTGCTGAGGGAAAGGCTGGATCTGTCACATCCTCGATAGCTAGATGACATGTGGCCATGGTGTCCATTCCTTCTTCATCTAAGGGAAGTTCCAGTGCCCTCAAAAGTGTTGTGATGGTTATTTCTGGTTGTCAAGGGGACTACATTTGGAATTAACTAAAACCCAAATGGCTGGAGAGGCAGCTCTCTGTCCCTCTCTCCCATCTCCTCCCCCCTCCTTCCCTCCCTTCCCCTCTCCTTCCCTCCTTTCCTCTCCTCTTCTCTCTGTCTCTCTCTCTCTCTCCCCCCCTCCACTTTCTACCCTCCCAATACCCTCTAAATAAAACTCTCCATACTTAAAAATAAATAAATAAATAAATGAAAATGGCTAGGCACACATGTGAGATTTTTTTAAATTAAATAATTTGAAATGGGAAGATCCACTTCTAATCTGGATCTTTGAGGTGGGAAAATATACCTTTAATCTGGACCACACCTTCTGCTGGCAGCCTTTATAAAGGCCATGGAAGGAAGCTTGCTCTCTCTTTGCTTGCTTACTCTTGCTCTTGTTAGCAAGTCCATATCTTCTCTGGCATTAGAGCCTACCCATCAGGATTGTGGCTTATTCTGGTTTATATGATTCTAGTTTATGTAAAGAGAAAGAGAGAGAAGATAGATGATAGATGTTACATAGGTAGGTAGGTAGGTAGATAGATAGATAGATAGATAGACAGACAGACAGACAGACAGACAGATAGATAGATATAGATAGATAGATGATAGATAGACAGACAGATAGATGATAGATAGATAGATAGATAGATAGATAGATAGATAGATAGATAGATAGATAGATGTTACATAGGTAGGTAGGTAGGTAGATGGATAGATAGATAGACAGACAGACAGACAGACAGATAGATAGATAGATATAGATAGATAGATAGATGATAGATAGACAGATAGATGATAGATAGATAGATAGATAGATAGATAGATAGATAGATAGATAGATAGATAGATGATAGATAGACAGATAGACAGACAGACTGATAGATAGGTTGAGAGAGCCCTGACTAACACAAGTACTTTCCACCTATAATCTGCAGAGAATACTAGGTACAATTATAGTGCTTGGCAGGCATAGGGCCTCTCCCTAAAGCAACAGCAGCACCCACCCTCATAGTTACTCTTCACTTAAAACAATCCTCGGTTTTATCCGCCCAAATCACCAGTTGTGCAGGAAGAATCTGTAGTTGCCAACTTGAGCTCAACACACGCGCTCTGCAGCTGCTCTCTTTGAATGTTAATTTAAGCCACGATGGGTAACCAACCTGACACTCGGGAGGCTGAGGCATGATGATCATGAATTGGAGGCCAGACTGGGTTACTTAGTGAGATGTTATTTTAAAAAAATAAACAAAAATTGCAAAGGAAACAAGCAAACAAATAAACAAAGAAAAAACCCCTGTGAGAAAAAGAAAGCATCAAAAGTAGAAGCCAAGGGCTGGAGAGGTGGTTCACTGTTGGGAACACCTTCTTCTCTTACTAAGGGCCTGAATTCAGTTCCCAGCACCATGTCAGGTGGCTCACAACCTCCTCTAACTCCAGCTCCAGGGAATCCAATGCCTTTGACCTCACTAGAGTGCATAACACACACACACACACACACACACACAATTAAAAATAATAAAAAATTAATCTTAAAAATAAAACCAGGCAGGTTTTGCGACTCACACATGTAAGCCAGCATTGAGGGCTTAGGAAACTAAGGAGGGAGATTGGGACTTCAAGCATGAGCTCCATAGTGAGACATCATTTCAGAAAGAAACAAGGAAAGGAAAGAAGGAAGGAAGGAGGGAGGGAAGGAAAAGAAAGAACAAAGAATGAAATAAAGGAACAGAGAAAGAGAAAAGAAGAAACAAATAAAATTAAAGGCACAGAATAAATGAAACTTCCAGGGCTTCCACTAATGGCAGTATGCACAACAAATTTAGCCCTGAAATGAGTGAGGATAATGGATGGTGGTTCTTTGGGTTTTAAAATTAACGCAAGAACCTATCCTAATGAAATAATTTTTAAATATGAAAGGGTGATTTTACAGTGGATTTTCAAGTAAAAAATATACAGGGGATGATGAAAATAAGATGCCAGTCTGCAGTCAGCTCAGTGAACCTGGTCAATCAATAATCATAGATGGAAGCATAGTAAATCACCAAATGAAATATACAAAGTAACTTATCTCCACGTGAAGGTGGCTGTGCAGAAATAATTAACTATAGAGGGGAGAAAGGTCTGGTTGGCTAGAGAAAGGCGAATCACTTCCCAATGCATATGAGGAAGCTTCATGTCACTACTAGTAGGAGAAACGAGTATCTTCCGGTAACCAACGTATCTATCACTCTGAGAAGGATATGATATCCATGTCATATTCATGCCAAAAATATTTAACCACAATCTAATCATGAGGCAAAAATCAAGAAAACCTAAACCCACACTAATAAGAAAAGGGAGGTATCCTGGGAGCGTGTAAGATATCAACGCCACAGGCGCTAGTTCTAAAAAGGCTGGTGTAAGTACACCAATGAGATGAAGAAACAGGGTAAAGGATGTTGTTGGGACAAGAAAAATTGGGTATTAGACAATCAGGCCATATTAATGTCTTATCTTATGGTTTGGGGTATTTAGATAACTTGACTTTCAGAACAGGCATGGAAGCCCATAACTATAACCCCGATTTTGGAGATGGTTGAGTCAAGAGGATGGGAAGTTCAAATCTAGCTTCGTCACCACAACGAGTTCTCCTCTCAAGAAAATGACAAAGCTCAGACTAACACTTAGAACACCTGTTAAAGCTAGCAACTGCTTTGTACAGGTACGGGGGTGCAAACCTGGACCAATGGAGCATGTTCCTTGCTTGATACACACACACACACACACACACACACACACACACACACACACACACACACAGAGAGAGAGAGAGAGAGAGAGAGAGAGAGAGAGAGAGAACATTGTACAGTCTTAGTTCCTAGTTTTAAAATGTTGCTGTCCACACTAAGTTTAGAGAATAAATATGTACTACCAATAAGTAAAATTCATTTTAAATTTATTACCAAGGTAATAGAAGGTAAATAGTCTTTCTTACATCTGTTGCTTCTAGCTCCCTCGGCTCCCACAGTTCACATCATTCATAGTTTGTTTTAAGACACCATGAAAAGAGACATAAGATTCTGGCCGAATCCTGTCCTCTCTCATCCTTTACTCCCTGTTCTTTGGTGTCAGAAGGTGCTGTGGCCTTGGGCTGGATTCTTCTAGAGACGGAGCAGCTATGGCAGGGATTTGCCCACAGGTGCATTTTAATGAGCTCTGTCGACTTCTCTCTTTCCTTTGGGGAATATAGCAGGGTGGTAACGGCATGTAAATGAGTTCTGAGCATAGACTAATTAGAGAGGGCCCCTGGAGAGTAGCCAGCTGTTGATGTAAAAGGAAATAAAACAATAGGTCACAGCAGTAAAGTCAAATCACTTCAAAGCTGATTTCCAAGCACCTTTCCTCACTGGGAATCTTAAGCAAATGCAGAGGGAACCATAAAGACCTTCAGGTAAAGAACCAAACAATTCTGGTCACTATTTGGGGGTTCATCCAGTGGAATTCACTACCAAAGCAAAGCTTGATCCCTCCACTGTGAGTGCTGTCTCCGCTTATATTTTTACTCTAAACTGATGATTGGATAGTCATAAAAAGTAATAATAATGTTGGTTTCTCTGGCTTTCCGGGGAATTTTTACCTTCCCTCTCTCCATTTCTCTCCAGGACTTTCTTCCTGTCTTTTCCTTGTCTCATTTTCTCTACTGACCAAAGCAATTAGCCATTACCATATTTGGCTTTGACCCAATCCACCTGAAAATATCTTCCATGGCTTAGACATTAAGGAAATAAAGCTGCGTGAAATAAAGAAAAGGGGATCAGTGGTCATCAGTGATCAATGACCAAAAGGTTCATCCATCTAAGGCGAGCTTCTTAACCCTTCCCATGCCAGGAATCCTGCAATAAGTCTGTCAAGTCTGTGGATCTTTCCCGTCAGATTCATAAATTAAATGCAAATTATTGTGAGGAATACCAATAAGATTGAGATAAAGTTGTTAACATATATTTCAGAAACGACCTTCTGATGTGGAAATGTGGTCTCGCAATACACACTCCTGAAATGACAAGGTGGGATCATTCCCACAGTTCCAAAGCAGTGATGTCATCTTAGGAGCTCTTGACAGTTTTTATCACTGTGTTAAGTTTTTGCTTTTAAACTTTTTATTTTTTCGCTATTTGTAAAGATAATAGTCTCAGTATACTGCACAAGATGACTTCGACCCCGCCCTGCCTCGACTCCCTCACCTCCTAAGTACTGGGTTGTAGGCGCGTGCCATCATGCTCAGCCCATTTTAAAATTTAAAACATCTTTATTCGTGTATATGACACATACAGTCCTCCACCAAAATTTTTTCTTTTAATGTGTCTATAGCTGAGAAAAATCACGTATCTCTTTTCATTGGGTGTATTGCTGTGATGCAAGTTCCCAGATGTAGATGGTCATAGATTCAATTTCAAACATGTGAAGAATTTTGAGTGGTTACAATTGCAGATGGGCACTGATGGGCACAAAGTCATTCTGTGTACATCAGTGTGTAACAGGATATGTGCACGCTGATTTCTGGTAATCAAATGCCTTCCTGTGAATTTTAACGCAGTCCTAAATCTTCACCCACATCCATGTCTTCCAGCCAGGAGGATGCTCTCTTTGCTAACAGCTTCCTCCTGGCTTTATCATGTTTCCTGGTTGCTGCTATTTCTTTAAGTTGACTCCGGATTCTTCTTTAGATCCTCTGTTGTATCCTTTAGTTAATTACTTAAATGACTGATTTATTTTGGCCCATTATAAAGTCTCCAGAAATTAACTGATAGACAACTTTCCATGATTCTGTCTGTGGACATGAGCAAGGCCTAGGTTGGGATACAATGAAGTGATAGAGTCCTTGCCTGCTGTGTGGTAGACCTGGGTTCAATTCCCAGTACTTAACAGAAAACAAGAGAGAAAAAAGTGCCAAATCTGAACCTTTGTTACTTCTTGCTTCCTGCATTACGGCTTTTAAATCTTCTACCATTTATCTATTTTTTTGCTTTTTGTTTTTCTTTTTGTCTTTTTGTGTTTATAGTTCATTTGTCTTTTTTTATTTTTTCTTTGTTACATTTTAGTGTGTGTGTGTGTCTGTCTGTCTGTCTATCTGTTTCTCTATTTTAATTTTATTTTGCTTTGAGTCAAGGTCTTGCTGTTTAGCCAAGGTTGGTCTTGAATTAGTGATCTATTTGCCTCTGACTCCGGTTTACAGGGACTAGCAGCATGCCACCACAGTCAGTGGGCTCATACATAACTGGGATCTGTGTATGAGTCTAGTCTCCTTGCTGAGTTCTGTAAGTGGTACTGCTTGGTAAGTTACCATTCTGTGGAAATACACCATCAAAATGTGCCGAAAGAAGCCTGCTGTGAGTCTGCCCGTGATGGGAAGTCTAATCATCATAGATGTTCTACTTGGATAAGACGCCCAATCACATACCTGGCTTAAAATGTAACCTGGGAGCACATGTGGGTGATAGCATGGGCTGACTCTCTAGACACCAAGCAAACTGTTCAGAATCAGAGCCTACAGTAAAGACATAAATGTGTAGTGTTTAGTATGCCACATTCCAGAGTCTCCTACCAAGTTAGGTCTAGCAAGTTTGTGAGGGTGATGGTAGGTTCATGGCATGGACCAACACTGCAATCAAAACACAGGATCCCGTAGCAATTTGAAAATTCTTGTCTTGAAAGCATAAGCAACATGAAGCTCAGTAGATTGTTATTCCAAATACATCCTAAGTCACATATGTTGGTTTCTCTAGCCTTACAATATTTTCACTTATATAGGGAATTGGGGGGTAAGAAATTACTTCCCTTTGAGCTGGTAAGCTGGCTCAGCAGATAAGGGGACTTGCTTGCAAAGACTGATGACCTGACTTCAGTCCCTGGAACCCACATGGTGGAATGAGAGAGCTGATACCTGCAGGTTGTCCTCTGACCTCCATACACACCAAAGTACATGGTGTGTCCCCATACGTGCACACGCACATGTGCGCACACACATACATACCTGATCAAACAGTAGATAAACAAACAAACATTATTTAAGCAAAAAATTATTTCCTTTGATAATTGATGGTCTCTCAATGTTTTATTTTTTCTTTTCCTTTGTTAGCATACATTAACTCTAAAAATTGTTGGGTTTCATTATGACATTTCTTGCATGTCATAACCTTTGGCATTACTCACCTAATATGAGTTGCTGTGTCTCTGTAACAATCCCACTAGTATTTCTCCTCCCCACCTCCTCTTCCTCCCCACCTCCTCTTCCTCCCCACCTCTCCTTCCTCCCAACCTCTCTTTCCTCCCCACCTCTCCTTCCTCCCCACCTCCTCTTCCTCCCCACCTCTTCTTTCCCCCCACCTCTCCTTCCTCCCCACCTCTTCTTTCCCCCTTCCACTACTCTTTAAAGATCCTTGCATGTGTCATTTTTGATACTTGTGCAGGAACTACTTCAAGGTGTGAGAAAAGTGTGGCCATCTGCATCACATGCTTGACGCGTTCTTCAGAGTCTGCCATCCTTAAAGGTCCTTATTGGCTAAAGCCCTGTGACATGGCACACTGTGGGTGTGGTACCAGGATAGTCTAACAAGTTGGGCTGCATCTTTACTTCCTGGAACACGGCACCCTCTTGCTAGAGATGATATCACAAATTATTAATGTTGTTCAAATGTAAATTATCTGTAGTCGAGTTAAAATCGATGTTTTTAGAGAATTAAACGTTAACATTTCAGTCATAAATGATCCCTTCCTCAGGTCAGGACTAGTAGCAGCTTCTTTTTGTTGCTGTTTGCTTTGTTATTGTTTATTTGTTTGTTTTATCCTAAATGGGAGATACAAATGTGACCCTGTTTTCACATCTGAAAGCTATAGGTTCAATATCTGTATTACATTGAGAGTAATGTGAGGTTGCCATGTTGTCAGGGCAAACTGCCTTTGGGAAGTGCATGGAACATAATAGTGGTCTAATCTTGAATTTACTGGTCTATTGTTCTTGAATTTACAATATCTGTGTTCTCTCCATTGATCATGACAAATAAGGCTCCATATTATTATTGTTGTTGTTATATTATTATTATTATGGTTTTTTGAGATAGATTTTTCTCTGTAGTTTTGGAGCATTCCTGGAACTAGCTCTTGTAGACCAGGTGGGCCTCAAACTCACAGAGATCCGCCTGCCTCTGTCTCCCAAGTCCTGGGATTAAAGGCGTGTGCCACCAATGCCCGGCTAAGGCTCCATATTATTACAGGTATAGACTTAGCAACTTCCCAGGAGTCTCAATTGTGAGCAACCCTGATATTGAGAAGGCTGAGGACTTTCCACATGGAAACACTGGAGAAAATACAGCAGACCACCTTAGAGAGATGTGCTTTCTTGTGAAATGTGACGGGCCACTCATCACACATACTTTTTATTCTTGCACTGTGAAGCATATTGTGCATGACCTCATGTTCTCAAAAAAAATGAAAATTATTTTTAAGTTATTTGATATTTATACATGCATATAATGCGTTTGGATCTATGTCACCCCCTAATTCCTTTTCCTTCCCTTCCAAACCCACCCCACCCCCCACCCACATTTTCCTTTCATCTTCAACTTCTCTCTCACTTCCTTTCAACATCATCTTCTTCCCCTCCCATCTAATATGGAACCTACCAAGTCTATTTAGAGTTTTCTGTATGCTCATGGTTGCAGGATCAGTTACCAGAGCATGGGGAATAGTGTCTCAAGACCTGTATCCCTGAAGAAAAGTGACCCTTGTTCTTTAGTCAGCCATCAACTTCCTGTGCCTCTCTCAGCTCGTGGTGGAGCTTCAGAGCCCTCCCTCACTCCTGCTGGGGTTTTGACTGGTCTGATCTGGTGTGGGTCTTGTGAACGCAGTCCTAGTGTTTGTGAGCGCATGTGTACAACTGCACTGTCCTAGCCAGCAACGATGTTTTCCTGCAGAAATCCACTCCCTCTGCTTCTTCTGATCTCTCTGCTTCTCTTTTTGTGATAAATAGAAAAAACCCAGATATAAAAAATGAAAAAATAAAAATTTAGACAGGCTCTCGATATACAGCTCTCTCTGTCCTTGAACTCACAGGTCCACCTGATTCTACTTTCCAGTGCAGGGATTTAAAGTTATGAAAATTCTTAATACTGTCCAAACAAAAGATTCTGCTAAACTTTCTCTGATTTGTTCCCTGTGTTCATATATGAAGGGAATGTTAAATTTTAATCAAAGATTAAGGAAAATAAAATTGTCAAAATCCAAGTGCATAGATTAGCCATGAATTCTATCTATAGATCCAAAAAAAAACCATGTTTTCCACATGAAATGAGTCAACCTGACTCATTTATATGCCCAGTAAAGGCCACCTGGCACCGTAGAAAGAGTGGCTTGGCATGGGGCAATCTACAGTGGTGCCATCGATGACTCTAACACCTTCGTTTGTGTCTTCAGTTTGATGGGGGAGGCGTTAGCGTTTGTTAGGAGGTTTTGAGATGTGTGCATTGTTTGTCAGGGAGCTGACACTGCTTATGATCTTGAGTCATTTATTCCCACTGTGTCCAGCTTCTACTAACAGATAATTGGGCTTCACACACGGTTGGAATTAAAATATCTACCTTCAGCCACTGTCTACTGCCTCTGTGCGTTTGGGGGTAGATAACATTTAACCCTCTCTCACCTACACTTCCCAAACACTAATTTCTCCTGAGCCTGGCTTAGCTTCCTTCTTTAGTGGTCCCCTCTGAACCTTCTCCTCTGTTTCACATCCTACCAACCAGAAAAACAAGCATTTTTTTTACATCAAACTTTAGGGAGATTTTCTCTTCATCTTTCATAACCATGTTAAGTACCATATTACCTCCTTTCTAAATTCCTCATCGTCTTTAACTGATTAATCCCCTTCTTTCCAGTTGTACAGATTCTTTGGGCACCATATGTGCAGCACGTACTGGGGATGCAAACCTGGACCAATGGAGCATGTTCCTTGCTTCATACACACACACACACACACACACACACACACACACACACACACACACACACACCCAATCCAGGCAAACAACCTTGGACATGGGATTGTTTTAGAGTGATGTGGGATTGTTTTAGAGTGATGTGCAGGATGACAGGGAAAGAACAGACCACCATGAAGACTGATGATAAGGGAATGTCACCCATGCTGTGGACATAAGGAAGCCTAAAGAGAAATGATGCTTAAATTGGAAATCAGAGGGTTTATTGAGGTCATTCAATGGCCAGTGTAGAAACTGGGACTTGGGGAGAGGCGTGCACTTGCCATGTAAGAGTCCAGAGGAAAGAACAGGGGAGGAGAAAAAGTGCAGCTGTGGTTGGAAACCTCAGACCAGGTATTTGAGCCGTGTGGCGCTGCCAAGCAGCAGGCAGAGTGGAGATATGTGCACATTCTGTTTGTGGGGAGGGAGTACCCTAAGGCTGTGGGGAGCCTCTAGGAAAAAAAGTTGAAATTGGACAAAGCCCTTGAATTTACTCTTTCAAAAGATTAGTCCAACTGTGGAAGAAAGTGGTTTGGAAAGGAGTACAAGTCCCTGTAAGGAAACCATTGATAGTGACTCTAGAGTCAGCTCAGAGACAACATGCTGTCCCTGCAGGAAAATCAGAGTCCATGTGATGTGTTTCTCATTTGTTTATATGTTCCTCTAGACTGTATATTTAAGATCTAGCATCTAAAATGTCTGCTGCATACCTCTTTCTACTCCCATTTACTTAATTCAGATGTTCGCTGTTCTTGCCACAAGTGTTTCCACCTCCTCTACCGTCTTCTAGCCATCATCTAATTCCCTGTCTCTGCTTTCACATCACATGCAGCTGTTAGTCCTTGGAAACACAATAAGTTGCTCCTGAGTGCATCAAAACTATGTCCAAACTCTTCCTCTCTGCTCACAGCCTCTACGCTACTGGCTCCTCCACCCTCTTCCGGTCTCCTCCACCCTCTGAGCTGCTCTCACACTCTCCTACCTCACTTGCTTCCGGGCTCACCAACTCACAAATGTACAGATTTACCAAACCTTTCCCTTAACCCTGAACATCTTCATCTGGCTTACTCTGCAAAGCTCCTGTGCCTCGGATTCATGTCAGGTCCAGGCTCCTCCAGTTCCAGATGTCCCTAATCAGAATTAGTTTTCCTCTCTGCCTAAGTTCCAATCAACCGGTTTGCCCATGTCTTATCTCTTGCTGCAGTGAGCCTCCTATTGAAGTCAGGTTGTCTGGGACACTAGATCTTAAGTTTCTGGGAGGCAAGGAGAACTTTTAGTCATTTCTGTGTTCCATGTATGACTTGACTGTCCTTCCCTATTCGGAAATCAACAAGCATTAGTGAATTCATAGGTAAAATGATTGCACTTCAACACTGAGTACGTTTTAGGCCACATACCCAAACCTCAATATAGCTCTGATAGTCTAGTTTCATCAATTATACAAGACCATTTTGTTAGCAACATTCTTTTATTTCTTAATATGAATAAATGGAGTCTCAAAAAGAATACCAGTTAAAAATTTTACTAAGAAATGATGATTATGTATTGAAAGCTAAAAATTATCCTTTGATAATTATTGAGTCTGGTTGTATGGTAAAGGGTGCGTGTGTGTGTGTGTGTGTGTGTGTGTGTGTGTGTGTGTGTGTTTGTGTGTGTGTGATGCTTAAATCAAACCGATGGCCTCATACACAATAAGTGCATGATCCACCACTGAGCTCCATCCCCGCCTCCAACTGTGCACCTGTCTCTGAATATTCAACCGTGAATAAGACAGATCATTGTTCTGGAAACATTTAACACATGATTTCATGAGGTGGGGGAATTCTCCATTTATAGAAGAATATGCATTTAGTAAACTGGAAACAAATTATTCAGCCTTTCATTAAGATGCTATGTGTTATGTGTCTGCAATTACAATGAAAAAGGGAACTGTGAATTGAAGGAGAGTGGAGAGGGCAATATGAGAGGGTTTGAAGGAAGGAAAGGGAAGGGAAAATAGTTATTGAAATGCAATCTCAAAAATAAACAACAGAAACGAGTCTATTTGCCATCTAAATCAGTAGTGGGAAAAGTAGTTTGAAGGTCAATGTCAAACACAAGTGCCCATGGTAGCCATGTTCCCATTATATTAAAAGTATGAAAGTAGAAAGATTGCTCGGTTGCTGTTGATTGGCATTTGTCTAAGCTGTGGTTATTACCATCATTTTACATATTCTTTTTCTCTGACTTCAATGAAGCCTGAGCCAGGAAGTTTATAACTTTCTTCTCAGTGTTGCTTTTCTTGTTGAGCTTGGAAGCACCCATAGAAGTGTTAATCCATAATAACTACATTTATTGAATTCCAATATGTATTCATCATTGTATAGGACACTGCAGATATGAAAATTTTAATTCATGCTCTCAAACAGATTCCGGAAGTAATAGCTTATAAAAAATTGTATTGTTCCAAGAGAAACATTAGGAATATCTTTCTGAAGAAAATACTTTTATAGGAAACCTTGGTATATTTTCATTTTCAAAGTTAATTTAAAACAACATTAGTGGATATACTAGATTTTTCTGAGATAAGAGTGAGTGCTAACGGAAAGCAGCATCAATTTTCAAAACACCCCAGGTTAAGGCAGGGAATATGAGAGAGGCCTTTGGTAGGCAAACATAAATTGCTCGAAAAAATTATAATTGGAAAACTTAAGGAATACTCTCCATGTTTCTCTGTATGCGTGTATGAAGAAAGATCTATAGCTTCAAATCTAACTAGCTTTTGCTTGTTTGTCTTTCGAAACCTTTTCTAAGAATCGCCCTTGTGGAGAACATTCCTGAAGGCCTTAACTACTCTGAAGATGCCCCGTTTCACCTGCCGCTTTTCCACGGCTGGATGAACTTACTCAACATGGCCAAAAAATCAGTTGACATAGTATCTTCCCATTGGGATCTTAACCACACCCACCCATCAGCATGTCAGGTAAGCCATATCCTCTATGACTGTGGTGGTTTTATGTGCATTTTACACTCCTTTCTGTCTTTACCCTCCACATGACCAGACCAGCTCAGCTTTCAAACTCCACCTTCCCCCAGAGATCATGGGCACTTATGTGTTTATATGTTTGGGTAGATGTTCCATTGCTAGCTGTCACATTCGGGTGTTACAAGCACTCCAGTCTTTCTCAGGGCAAAATCATGTTTCATCTTTGTCTACAAGAGGCTCTCTGTACAGTGCTGCTAAACACCATGGGTCTTAGGATGCCACCCACATAACTAGCACCTTTCAACACACAGCCTAGAATTCTGCTGCATGTAGTATGTAGGATTACACATCTATTTGCCTTCTGAGACATGTATTTGGTGAAAGTATGTCAGACAATTCCCCTACAAGGCCTCTGAGTTAACTTTTTTAAATAGTGAAGTCAAACTTCCCAGGACCATTTTATACTTTTAACTCTGTCGTTGTTGGGTAGATAAGAAAAAGATAAATTCTGAATTAAATAGTCTGAAGTAAAAATGGGAAAAAATCCTTGCAAGTTTTAATATTTTTTTATTTATAATTGGTAAAACCATGGTGGTTTGCATTGAGCTCCTATCCATGTATATGACCATTGGCCCATATTTAAATATCCTTTATTTATCAGGGATCATGGGTCAAATTAATTTTGTTGCTTGGGATACAAATCATGTTGACAGAACTTATCATCACTATATATTGCTGTCCTGAAATCTGTTATTCATCAAATTATACCACTCTGACTATTTTTAAGTAATGGATATAAGAAAATAAGTAGAAACAAACCAAAATTACAATGGTCATACTACAGTCTTTGAGTAAATTTATTAAATTACATTATGTTCACTGTGTTCCCTCCTTCGGCCATTTAAGTGTTTTGGGTTTTACTGTTACATAATCTGTCACCCACAATTTAGTGACTGGAAAAACAAAGATCATTTACTTATTTCTGGTTTGGGGTAGGGCTTCACAGCCAGTAATTTATGTAGTTATTGGGGGATTGAGTATCCAAGACCAGAGGATCCAGGATGAATAGAATATAATCAGCATCTCAACTGAGATGTGGAGAGGCTGGCTCGCTCACTAGTCTCTCTTAGAATGCTGTAAATGGTCTTGAGCTCTCTATATTGTTGTTGGATCCATAAAAGAAAAAGAACAGAAGCTCAGAGGCCTGATTACCTGGAGCCTGGCATTCCAGATTACTGCATCCATCACTTATTGGCTTAAACAAGTCATATAGACACAAGGTGAGAGGAGACACATCCAGGAACTGAGTGGACCAGTTGGTTGCCATCTTTGGAAATGAGATACCACAGACCACTTCCTGTCCACAGCAAGTCATTCTCTTCCACATGCAAAACACAAATGGTTGCATTCCTCGAAATGCAATCGAACCCATGGCGTAAAAGGCTCGCTGCCTGGACCTTCATGCAAGCTTCTCTTGTTTTGGAAACACATGGGCTTAAAAGACTGTTCATATGCCCTCATGACACTCCAACACGCTGTGTTAAGGCAGAGATGAGGTGATCATGGGCACTTGTGTTCAAAAGGAAAGGAGGGCACACCCGTCATTAGTCTGCAGTGAGGCCAGATCCAGCATAGCACATAGCTTGAGTTTGACAGCCTTAGAAGCAGGAATGTGTTCTAGGATCTAGTTTTGCCTATTTCAATTGCTCATTTGTGTTTTGTTTGTTTGTTTAGAGACAGGGTCTCTCTAGGTAGCCCTGGCCGTCCTGGAACTTGCTTTGCAGATCAGACTGGCCTTGAATTCACTGAGGTTTCCCTGTCTCTATGTACCAAATGCTGGAATTCAAGTCATGTGCCACCATGATCATGCTATAACAAGTAGTTCTCCAACCTGATCATCTCATAAGCTGTGTTGTGCTGGGAATGGAACCCAGGGCCTCGTGCATGCCTGGAAAGTATTCTCCTGTGGAAGAACCACATTCTCAGTTCATATTCTTTTACCATAAGACACAGATCAAGTTTCCTGTATGTTCTTTGTGATGATGACAGATTTTGTTTACTTTGGTTTTTTGGGAGAGAGTGTTGTATAGCTTAGGCTCCCCTCAAACCTGCTGTGTAGCCAAAGTGATCTTGAATGTCTGGTCCTCTTGCCTTTACCCTTCAAGTGAAGGAATTGTTACCATAAGCCACTACATCTACTCAGTGCTGTGGATTGAACCCAGGGCCTCAAGCATGGTAGGCAATCACTCTACCAGCTGAGCCACTTCTTCTGCCCTCTTTTCTCTCTTTTAAAGAAACTGTCATATATTTAATGGAAAATAACCTAACATGACAGTTATTCCTAAACTGACAGAGCCTGTGAAGTACTCAAGGGGACCATAAACAGCAGAGGGATGAACAGGACGTGTAACCCTATCTATTTATTACAACGCAGCTGTAAGCAAAATATATTGAGGAACTGTAGACAGTGGCAGGCACCCAGCTGAGCAGCAGACAGACACAAATAAGCATGGTCTCTTTGATCTGTGTCTCCTCTAGATGAGAGGTGAGCTTCTAGAATGAACGATGGCTGTTATTAGCAAGAGTGATGAATATAGGCTTTACAAAACTATTGCTTGGAATTCAAGATTGGTTAAAAACGCATTATATATCTGTCTCCAAAGGGCTGCGCGTTCTCTCTCTCTCTCTCTCTCTCTCTCTCTCTCTCTCTCTCTCTCTCTCTGTGTGTGTGTGTGTGTGTGTGTGTGTGTTTGTGTGCATGTATGTGTGTATGGTTGCATGTGTATATGTGTGCTTGTCTGTGAAAGACCAGAGGTCAACCTCAGGCATCATTCCTTGGCATCTGTATACCTTGTTTATGAAAACAGGTCACCTCAACGATGAATAGGCTGGACTGTTGGGCCAGTGAGCCCCGGGGATCTGCTTTTGTCTTTTTCCCCCAGCACTGGATTTACAATGGGCTCCACCATGCCCAGATTTTCATGTGAGTCCTGGGGACTGAGCATAGGCCATCACATTTATACCAAAAGCACTCACAGAGCTGTCTCCAAGCTCCAAAGATGCTGTTTTGATTCCCACTCTAACCCCCCTGTAACATGAGGGCTGGCTTGTTGAGGTTTCTGTCCCACCCAGTACCCCAAAGCCGGCAACTCCCAAGGAAAATCACACACAGGACTCCATAAGATTATAAACTGATTGGCCCATTGGGTCAGGCTTCTTATTAGTCCTTGTAACTTATATTAATCCATTATCATTATCTATGTTAGCCATAATGGCTCAGTACCTTTTCCAGCGGGGGCAGCTTACATGTTGCTTCTTCAGTGATCTGCGCAGGAGTGGCTGAGTAAGTTTCCTCCTCCCTAGCCTTCTCCTATTCTCATTGCCCTGCCTCCACTTCCTGTCTGGTTGACCCACCTATACTTCCTGCCTGGCCAATCAGCGTTTTATTAAAATATGATTGACAGAATACAGACAATTCTCCCACACCCCCCCCCCCCATTTTGTCCTCCCTATATCTCACTGGGGTCATTAACTTTTGTGTGTGTTGCCTCCTGTGCTTTGCACTGCATGAAGGCCCAGTTGAGGGCTAGCGGAGCCTACAGTGCCATGGACACCATACCTTACAATTAGTGAAAATGCTTGGTCAGGAAAAGAGAATTTTTTTCTTTCTGTCAGGATGATGACTTTAATACGATATTAAAATTTACAGATCATTTTGATTGCTAATTTATGAGATTAAATGGTAGGATTTTATGAAATCAAGACTTTTTTTGGGGGAAACCCAGGCCATGTGACTGCTAGAGGCTGATCAGTAGATCTATCTAACCCACGCAGTGAGTGTACCAGTTCTTTCTGTCTTCACTGTGAGGCACCAAATGAAATAATTAATGAGCTGAGACAATGGAATGTAGAAGAGATGCATTTATGCGAAATCAATTAGATGCTGGCGTCCCAGAGAGCTCCCAATTGGCATGATTGCCAACTGATGATACATTGAAATTGTTTGATTTTGGAAAATTTGGATTGTTTTTAAATTACTCAGGATTTGGTGGAGTTAATGAGGAATAAGAGAGCGCAATGATCCAGAAGGTCATTTGCAAAGTACAGCTCGATCCTGTCTCTACACATTAAATGGTTAGCAGAGCTCAGAAAGGATTTGCCTACTTAGCAGCTGTGTGGTCTTGACCAGGATACAGGACTGTCTGGGACTCCATTTTCTCAGCATCAAAGCCAGGGTGATAACAAATAAGGTAGATTAAGTAGAGCCTATGTGTGTGCTCATTGCTATCATAAATATCATCATGTGCACTCGTCCATCTGTGCATGCACCAACAGTCTTGTCCCAGCCAGTTTAATACTGTTAACCAGGAATGAGTTAGAGGCTTCACTCTGGAGGAAACCGGATGATTACATCAGTGAGACCATAGGGAGATGAGGATTAGATAAACTGTCTTGGTGTGCCAAGTTCTGACCTTCACTCTGTTTATTTACATTTTTATGCATGTACACAAACACACACACACTCACACACACACACACACACAAGAAAAAGAGAGAGAGAGAAAGAGAGAGAGAGAGCGAGAGAGTCTTTTTGCCCATCTGTTCATTAGACTTTGATTAACTCACCCATTGAAGAAAACCTTCCCTATCCCTGGTGTTCAGGAGGTCAGGGTCCACCTCAGTTTTGGTAAATATCTGAAACATACACCCACATCAATACCCCCAAAAGCCTTTTTTCTTTTTTTCTTTTTTTAAATTACTTTATAAATAATACCAATCAAAATTCCCACTTCCTCCCCTCCTCTCACTTCCCTCCTGCTTCCCCACACACCATCCCCCCAACCTCCCTCCAGTCCTTGCCTTGTACCAGAGGGCAAGGTACCCTGCCCTGTGGAAAGTTCAAGGCCCTCCCCCTACATCCAGGCTTAGGAAGGTATGCATCCAAATAGACTAAGATCCCAAAAAGCCAGTACATGCAGTAGATACAAATCCCAGTGCCATTATCATTGGCCCCTCAGTCTGTCCCAATTGGTAACCACATTCAGAGGGTTCTAGCCATAAACAAAGGGCATTGAGCCGATAGTTCATGATCCTAGAGAAGCTAAGTATTAAGGAGAACCCAAAAGCCCTTTCCGAAGAATTCTATAAGCTTATGTTTTCTTATGTTTTACCTTCTGTTGCTTCATAGCTCATTATCTGGTGAAGTTTGGGTTTTTTTGTTTTGTTTTGTTTTCCTTTGGGGGAGCATGGATGATAAGGTTTATTTCAGTTAATAGTTCCATATCATAGTCCATTTTTGAAGAAAGACAGGACAGGAACTCAAGGGAGGAACTGGGAGGGAGGGACTGAAATAGAAACCATAGAGGAAAGCTGTTTACAGGTTTGATCCCCATGATTTGCACAGCCTGCTTTAGTATACAACCCAGGAAGGCAAGCCCAGAGGTGGTACTTCCTACAGTGAGCTGCATCCTGCTACATCAGTCATCAATTGCTACATCAGTCATCAATCGAGAAGAAAAGACACCCCCAAAGGTTTGTCCACAGGCTGATCTGGTGGGGATATTTTCTTAGTTAAGGTTTCCTCAGTTAGGGTAACTTGTATCAAGTTGATATAAAATTAGCCTTCACATAAAGTTTTTATACCTTGTATGGTAATATTTTTGATGCATTTGATCTTGGAAAAGTGTGATTTTATTAGAAAATAATTTCCAACCTCAGCCTATGTTTGCTGAGATCAAAATGAAAACAAACCAGACTTGTTGGCACATGCCTATAATCTCAATGAACAGGAGGATGGAGGACTGGAGGCCAGTCCATGCTACATGGCATAGGTAGAATGTACCCTACTGTCCTGGCCCATGAGGCTATGTCCATTCAGGACTCCAATTTCCAGGGTCCACCAGGTAGGTCACCCATTCCTTCCCTGCAGTAGTAATGTTCCAGCTAACTCTCGCTGTGGCTTAGCCAATGGCTGAGAGTTTTTGCTTCCTCTAACTTGTAAAGCTTTTCCGTGTCAAACTTGTTTCATAACCATCCTGTGATTTATTCATAAGTGATGCTGATATTTCATATTGTGATTGCTTTTTATATTAGCCCATAATGCCCCCCCTTCTAGTGGCATCATCTGTGGGTCTATGAACCCCTAGTTCCCAGATTCCATCTCCTCAATTTTCCATCGTCAATGCTTCTCTAAGCCCCTCATGTCTGTCCCTACTGCTCTCAGTTGGTCTCCATTCCTCCTTCAAGTCTTGTGATTTCTCGTCAACCCCTTGTATACATAGTCAGGATCTACTTTGTAATAAATAATCATTTCTGGAATCCGGAAGGATTCTACTTTTAGTGGTGTTAGAGGTTATAGATTTATTATCTCTTTTATTTTAGGTTTTTGAGTGGCACATATTTGTACATATTTATGGGACACAGGATGATGTATGGATTAATATATGTAAAGTAATCAGCTCAGAGCAACTAGCACATTCATTTCTTCTGTCATTTCTTGATGGCAAATACATCCAAATTCTTCTAGCTATATTGAGGTAATTAAATCATTAGTATTAATTATATTCACCCTGTGAGACACAGAACAATAGTACTTGCTCCTCTTGCCACACAATAGAATCATACTTACTGGACCCATTGGTCCCCTTCCCCCCTACTCCACCAGTCCTATTCTCCCTCTATTCTCTGATAACCACTCTTTGTATTCTCAACTTCTATGGGGTCTGTTTTCTTAGACTCTACTTTTGAGGGAGACCGTGTTCTTATTTCTGTGATGGGCTTGTTTCACTGAACTCAGAGCCCTTCAGGCCCTATCTATATAGTCATGGTGACAATCTCAAGCCCTGGGGACCATTAGAAAGCAGCAGAAACTTTGAGGTGTGAGGGGCCAGTGGGGAGTCCTTAGCTCACTGAGGGTATGCCTTAGCCCTCAGAAAGGATTGTGGGATGCAAATGTTTTCCTCTTATTCTGACTCATGGCTCATATGGAGAGTGTCTTCTCAGACATGTGCTCACACTCTGAGGCTCTGCCTTACTCAGAGCCCAAAGTTAGGGAGCCATTGTTCGTAGAGGCTCCAAAAGTAAAAGCCACATAAATAAACCTGCTTACATTTATATTCTGTTTTAATATGAAAAGAATGACTAATATAGCCACAGTATTTTCACTATGGTATATGTTGCTGACTGCAGGGTGTCATGGGGGACCTTCCTCATACCACAGCTATAGGATTTGGTATTTGCTGTATTTAATTCGCCTAGTGGTTTGATAGGTGTGACCACACTGAACACATGTCATAACTCCTTTGATTCTTATTTCCTCATCTGTAAGACATATATGATACTGCCTGCCTCATATTGCTTTGTGAATTTGATTTAATACTTATGAAACAATGAAACAGAGTTCAAAAAGACACTACTTCTGTTTTTCACATGTGGAACCTTAAGCTTCATGGACTCCCAACTCTAAATTGTTGTAAAACAGAAATAAATATCTGACTGCCCACAAGGACTCTAGCTGATGTGAGAGGAGGCCCAGGCCCTACCCGGAATACGCATTTACATTGTCCTCCAGGTTTCGATAAAGCTGGGAGAAGGATACATGTGCTTTTTCCCTCTGTAGATCCTCAGTCCCCCACTCCCGATGTGGCAGTTCACAACCATGACTGCCCAGAAGAACCTTGGGGCCGTAAAAATAGATGGATGAGCTCCTTCACCCCCACTTTACATTGTAACACTTGGAAAGAGGCCAAGTTTAAAAAATGACTAGCAGAGACCACTGGTCAACCAGGGTTGAGAACTGCTGATGGAAAATGTTTTAAGACAGCCCAGGTTGGTTCCTTCCCCACCTGGCTTGTCAGCCTGATTTTTGCCCACTTCAGTTTAACTTTGTGTATTACAAGTGTTCTCACAGTGACTAGACAGCAGCTCTTTTGTTGTTTGTTTGGTTTTGTTTGTTGTTTGTTTGTTTGTTTTTGTTTTGTTTTGTAACCATTTGAGTAACCCATGGATTCCTGGACTCTGGAGCCAGGGCCATATTTATCCCTGTATCTTGATTTGCTAGCTTATGGCCACAGTAGGGAGCCATGAGGTCACATCAGACCATAAATCCCTCCTGAGAACGAACTGTCAACTCCAGACCAAACACGATTTCAGCAGAGTCCTGGTGCAGTGTCAGCATAAGCCAGCGTAGCCTAAGAGGAAGAGTGGCTCTGGCTTCAAAACAGCATCTTTCTTCAGCCCCGCACCATCAACGCTGAGCAAGTGCTTGCTTATGTCAGCATGCTCCCATTCAAACATGTGACAGCAAATGGGTTTCGAATGTGCCTTTATTGAGCAGACTTTGATGGAGGAACCGTGTTGCTTGCTGGAAATATGAAACCAAATACACAGTAGTAAAACATAAAAGACAACAGGGGAGACCCCCAAACCTATCAATTCGCAGGATTGGGAAAACAGTCACCCAAGAAGCTATGAGAGCATGCACCCAGAAAGGCCTGCCTCTGCCCGTTGCTGCTCAGCGGTTCTCAAACCCCTGTGGATTCTGTCCTCCCACAGTCTATTCTTTCCGGACACTTTCTGCTGCTTCTCCACGCTCCTCTCTCTCCATCTGTTGACTCTTTACGATTATGCTCTTGCTTGTATTCCAGTATATTTCCAAGGGAGATCATTATTCTGATACAAATGCATAAATAACATTCTTGGCAGGTCTTTAACCTGTGTGATTTCTCCCGAAGCCAGTGATGTAGGAGTCAATAAATCATGGTCCCAAAGGCATTCTTTCTAATTCTCTGGATCAAGTGAAGACTAAGCTTGTCTTATATGAGCCTTGGGGCTGTGTTTGTTTGGTTGTTTGTTCTCTCTATTCCCCTGTATGTATTTCCTATCTTATAATAGCTCTCCTTTTAGTTCTTTCCTTCTTCCTTTTTTCTTTTTTCCTTCCCTCCCTCCCTCCCTCCTTTCTACTCTCTTTCTCTCCTTCTTTTTCTCCTTTTTTTCTTTTCTTGTTTGTTTGTCATTTTTGCCTTGATGTTTTGAGTAGAGACCAAGTCTCACTAGATATCTGTAGAAAACCTTGAATTTGCAGCAACATCCCTGCCTCTACTGACTGAGTGAAAGGAATATGGGTGTGCACCAGTGTCTGTGACTTAATAGTTTCTTTTTTAAAGAACAATTGGACATTTTCTATTGGCAATAGCCTCCTACTATAAAATATCTGAAAATATTTCACACATGCAAACACACACACACACACAGACTCATTACACAGGAGACGGCTGCTCCTCCGGCACCAAGACTCACCCTACATGGATTCCCTGAAGAAATTTTAATTCTCTGCAGTCTATTGTTTCAGTGTCCCTGATGCACCTGCTCCTGTTTTGCATAATGCATCTCTCTGTTAAGAATCTTTATTTAGCAAATGTATTTAATATTAATGCAGAAAATATTATGCCCCACCCATTTTTCCCACCATCTTCTTTTTCATTGTTCAGAGACTTTTGTTTTGTTTTGTTTTGTCTTGTTTCTATTTGGTTAAAGTCCTTCCTTAAAGATGTTCCTCATACGGGGTATAACAGGCAGGAGTGGTGTCCAACGTGTTGTTCTAACTTCAGCCCAGTGGCTGTGCCTTAATCTCCTGCTATTTCAGTCAGCAACTGTGACTCCACAGTTACCAAACTGCTTTTGTGCCAAGGTCCCCCTGCTCAGGTCACCTGGGAATTCTGTTCCTACAGGCACTGGCTCTGCCACTGCTGCTAAAGGTAGCTTTAATTAAATCTCTATCATTCTATTAATAAATAAAACTTGAGACTCAAAGACTGGGGTGAAAACCTACTAGCTCGGAGTGTTTGAGTACCACCTAGCTAACCTTTTCTCCTTCCTGGCATCTCCCAAAGAACACATCCTTCTTCAAACTTGGGGTTCACAGTGTGATTGGATATCCCCCAACACAGGACAGTTGCCAAATCTCTTCATATCTGCAAATGCTTTTCTCCTTCACTTCCACATGGAAGTTATTGTACGGGCCCAGGATTCTAGACTATCATCTGTCCACTGATGGAACTCAGTGCTGTGGCTGGTTTGTTCTTTGCTAGTCAGACATGAGTTCCTTTCTGGGTCACTTTATTCCCACCTTTGGTCAGAGGTGTGTAAGAATTTCAATCCTTTATGCCCAGTTGTTTTTCAGAGAGACCAGGTATTTCTCTACCATCAAATGTTGGGTTTTTTTACCTTTCTTAGATTTATGTTTTAATTAACTAATTTTTAAAATGATCTTTTCTCATTTTACAAACCTATCCCAGTTCTCACTCACTCCCCTCCTCCAGCTCCCTTCGCCACCCTCAGAGAGGGTAAGAATTCCCATGGGGAGTCAACAGAGTCAGACAAATACTTTGAAGCAAGACCAAGGCCTTCCTCCCTATGTCTAGGCTGAGCAAGGCATTCCTCCAAAAAGAATGGGCTCCAAAAAGCCAGTTTAAGCAGTAGGGATAAATCCTGGTTCCACTAACAGTGGCCCTACAGACTGTCCAAGCCACACAACTGTCACTCACATGCAGAGTGCCGAGTTTGGTCCTATGCAGATTCCCCCACTATCAGTCCAGAGTCAGTGAGCTCCCATTACTCAGGTCAGCTATTTCTGTGGGTATCCTATCCCCATTACAATCTTGTCCCCTTTGCTCATATTATTGCTCCTCCCTCTCTTTGACTGGTTTCTATGAAGCTCAGCCCAGTACTCAACTGTGGATCTCTGCATCTCCTTCCATCAGTTGCTGGATGAAGGTTCTATGATTACAATTAAGGTCATCAATCTGTTTACAGGAAAAGGCCAAGTCAGGAAATTTCTCCACTATTGCTTAGAGTCTTAGCTGGGGTCATGTCTTTCCTAAATTGGGTAGGTTTTTTTTTAATTTCTTCTGACTCAGTTCATCTGCTTTTTTTATTTTTTCCAATGGATTGATTGATGACTATCCTCTTGTTTGTGTGTGCAGAATAATTTCCCTGGCTGGCTGACATCTAAATTATTAATTGCTATAAGCAGTAATTGCATCATGATCCACAATAGCTCATGATAAATGCTTCTGCCACTGAATCATGGCTGTAGTATCCTTTGTTATTTGCCTACGTTAGTGTTCAAGTCCTAGGTTCCATCCCAACCACATCTGGCTTCTGCATCACTGAGTGCCCACTGTGTTTGTGTCTGTCAACTTTCAATCCCCTGCATGAATACCTGTGATAGTCAATTTATAAAAACCAGATATTTATTTTTGACTCACAGTGTTGCACAGTGTAAGCCATGGTCAGGTGACTCTACTATTTAGAAGCTTAAGGCAGATCAATACTACTCAGCTGATGGACAGTGAAAAGAGACCTACATGATATGACCTAGGCTGTGCATTCATCTGAGCTTGTAGGAGTTAACTACATTGGAAGTCCACAGTACAGTAGGACTGATTGCAGTGTTTGCCTTGGAAGTCAGCTAACTCTGTACCAGTTGCCTACAGAGTATGTAAGCAGAATGAGTACATAGTTATAAATAATCTCACAGCATATTATTAACTTGGTTATAGATTGTGTTTTAAACAGCATGTCTCAGAAAATCTATTCTTACAGCTGTAGAGGTAGAGTTTGGGGGTCAAATGCACCTGACGGGTGCTTTTCACTCCACTCAAATGACCTCAGAGATGCTTGTTCTCAAAGAGGCAAGACAGACATCAAGGCAGCTTTCCTGGGTCTGGGACTGAGGAAGGAATTGATGGGATGCTGTTTTCCACTTGCCCCAGTGGAGAACTAGTAATTCCTTCCAATTTACCTTTTAACACCTAGAAGGAAAAGGCTATCAACATTTTAATAAAAAGAAGTATCAATATATTGAAGTGGATCCAACAAAAAAGACATAAATGTTTGAGCATCACCATGGCTTGAGTGTTGAGTGTCCTCCAGAGTTTTTTGTGTTATTGTCCACGTCTCCTACAGAAGCAGAGGGATACATGAGGAAGTGGGGACTAGTGAGAGGTCGTCTTATCTTTGTGATGTCCCTTAATGGGAGTGGGAGACCTGGAAGTAACCTCTTTCTAAACAAAATGGTTCTGAGAACAGCCAAAGCCACCGGCAGCCTGAGTATCTTCAGCCTCTCCCTCATGGTTTTGTTTTTATTTTGTTTGGTTTGTTGTTGTTTTTGTCCAATATTCTTATCTACCAAACAAGATTGGTGGATCTCCAAAGTATCTTCTATCTATGGCATTCTCATTTGGTCATCAAATCTCAGAATCTTGATGATTCTATGGCTTTCACAAGTCATCTGTGGAGTCCCTGAATTCTACACAAGAGAACACAGAAAAAAATCGAGGAAATATTAAGTTCAAGATTTTATTTTAGGGCAGAGGGAGAGATAGCTCTGTTGGTAAAGTTCTTCTGCCGCAAGCATGAAGATGTGAATTCAGTCTCCAAACCCACATACAAAGATAGACATGGTGGCGTGTGCTTGTAATGTCATCAATGGTATGATGGGTTACATTATTATTGCCCATGAAGCTTTCTGGCCTTAAATGCTTTGGGAAGTTCCAGTTCAATGAGAGACCCTTTAAACAAAAGATAGATAGCATCTGAGAAAATAACCCAAGGTTGTTCTTCTGACCTCCACACACATATGTATACACATACACATGTGCACATATACATGATCATAAACACTCACATACACAAGTGAAATAAAAATACATTTTATGTGAACAAAGAGTTTTATTATAAGGCAAATTCAAGAACTACCCCCATGGTCTATACACTTCTCTTGAGTTCATTGTACCAAGCATAACTTCTCTGTCATACTTAATATCTTTGCTTTTTCCTTTCATGTTGAATTTGGACATTTCTTTTTCTGTAGCAGTTATTTTGAGTCAACAGAAACAAGAATAATTTATAACCCCCCACTTCACTATGGGTTGAAGGGTGTCAGAATCAAAATATGTCACCCCAAAATATGCATCTTGAACATGCAGATTATTTTGCCCAATGGCAAGTGAGAACCAGCATGTACAGGGAAAGCTTCTTATCTATACCTAGAATAAAGTGTAAGTGTAGTTTCCTTTTTTGTAAAGGATGGTTGCATTCATAAAGCATGTCCCTTCAATAAGAAGAGAGATACTCCCAAAGACAGTTCCTACCATCTGAGAGTCTTCTCTCCTGTAGACATAGCAAGACTACCCTACCTGACCATACACTTTTTCTTCTCACCTTCCCGTAAGCAGCTTCCTTGGCCCAGGGCTAAAAACCCTTTTTCATTGTCTTGGCTAAGGTGTATAATGCCTTAGTCATCTGGTCACCTCAAGTCTCATTTCTTCACGGGGAACCTTCTGTAGTTACTTTCTGTTTGCAGTGATAAAGTACCTCAACAAAATTACGCCATGTTGCCATCCACCATTAAGACAGGATTTCCCACCTCAATAACCCAGGTAATCCCTCACAGGCATGTGTGTCCTGGGTGATTCTGGATACTGTGATGTTAACATTCAATATTAACCATATATGATTTCATGCACACATGTTGATACATGTACATAATTTAAAATCAACCTTACATCCATTGTAAAAGGAGCCGTGGGTTGTGTTCCCGCCCGGATCTCGGCTAGCTTATCCGTGAAATAATTACACAGAAACTGTATTCTTTTAAACACTGCCTGGCCCGTTAGTTCTAGCCTCTTATTGGGTAAATCTTACATATTGATTCAATCCATTTCTAATAATCTGTATGTCACCACGAGCTTGTGGCTTACCAGGAAAGATTCAGCATGTCTGACCTGACAGCTTCATGGTGGCGGCTCTCTCTGACCCTGCTTCTTTCTCCCAGCATGCTGTTCTGTCTACCCCACCTATCTAAGCTGCTGTCCTATCAAAAGCCAAGGCAGTTTCTTTCTTAACCAATGCAAATAACACATAGACAGATGACCCTCCTACATAAATCCATGCTTTGTTCATAAGTATAACCAGTGAATAATAGTTGTCAGAAGAAAGGATAAGATTTTTAAATTTTTGTTGATACTTAAAAGACATGAGGTTTTTGTTATTTCTCTTTCTTTCTTTTACTTTTTTTTAAAATGACCAAATTCAACAGAGAAAATTGTTGGATACCTAAACATGGCATAACATGTAAAGCTTTGTCGAGTGTGAGCTGGAGAGCTGCTGCTACAGATAGGAGTGCTTCTTAGCCACTGAACGTCCTCCGTTTGAAGAGGACGCAAGTTTGGTTCTCAACACCCTAGTCAGAGAGTTCATCCCCACCTGAAAGTCCAGTTCCAGGGAATCCTATAGCCTCTTCTGGTCTCTTCTGGCACCTTCACTCACGTGCACATGCCGCCACACATAAACACACTGAAATCTTGAAAGCTATACTTTTGAAAGTTAGGCATTGTGAGGTTGGAGAGATCGCTCAGTCCATAAATTGTCTGATATACAAACATGACAGTTTGAATCTGATCCCCAGAAGCCATGCTAAAGGAAGGAAGGAAGGAAGGAAGGAAGGAAGGAAGGAAGGAAGGAAGGAAGGAAAGAGTGAGAGAGGGAGGGAGGGAGGAAGGGAAGGAGGGAGAGAAAGAGGGAAGGGAAGAGAAGGAAAGGGAAGGAAAGGGAAGAAGGAAGAAAGGAAGGAAGAAACAAAAAAGAAGGAAGGAACAAATAAAGAAAACAAAAAACAAACAAACAGGCATGTGCTTTTACTCCCAGCACTAGGGAATCAGAAACAGTTATATTCACAGGGATTGCTGGCCAGCCTGCCTAGCATCTCTCTCAATAACAATTTAAAAATCAAGGTAAATGGTATCTGAAGAATGGCAACCCAAACCAACTTTGAGTTTCCATAAGCACCCGCTTATACAGAAACATGTGCACCCTATCATATGCATACACATACCAGCCCCCCCCCAAAGAAAGTTGGTACATTCTAAATGTTATAACAAAGATGTTGGTGCAGGAACATAACATGTCAGAAACCAATAATTTAATAGTAATTCATTCAAGCCTATGGACAGTAGTTCTACAAGCCTAAGTTCGTCATAGTGAGCATTATGGTGGAACCAATCAGATTCCCTAGCCTAAGTCGGCCCCACACACACTAACGGGAAAGGCAGCTCCGTTTAATGGCAGTCTGCCTTCATCTGTATGTTTCAGAGTTTCTATTTTCATTCCTAAGAGTTCTGGTCTTTGATTCAAATCACACAAAAGAATACAAGGGGAGAAAGCTTAAGTAAGATGCAGGGTCTAGAATGAAGATGGGTCGGGTGACAACTTCTGTTTTATTTCTTCTAAATTTGTTTCGTTAACTAAAATTTTTTAAAAAATGAACATAAGAAAAACACTGACTCACTAGCTATAGGATATTGCCAAGACACAGTATGGGCTTTTATGTGAAATGGAAAAATACAACCAACTTGCATGAATCTATGTTGACCAGGGTGAGGGGTGGGATGGCAATCTGCACCGTGTAGACAGCCCTACAAGTGGCTTATGTGGCACAGAAAGAGCCATGAGCTCCACGACGTGGATGTGCCCTCACACTGTGTCTGAAGCCTCTTGTTGCCTGTGCCCTCACTCAGAAGTCACACCCCAAGGATAATGGAGAGGAGGCTCAGTGGTTAAGAGCACTTGCTGCTCTTCCAGAGTCATGTTCAGTTCTCACGTGAGACAGCTCACAACCACCTGTAACTCCATCTCCAGGACGTCTGGTACCTCCCACTGCCTTCCGCCAACCCCTATATACAGCGCAGTGGCTCCCACTCACACATACTTGAATTCATGCAAATGATAAATTGTAAGAAAATGAAGAGCCTCACATAGAGGCTCACAAGAGCAGCAAACCAGCAGCTGGGGGTCACCTCCTTCCCCACATACTTTCCTTCCTCTTTAGGCCTTGTTAAAAGGCATTTGCATCTTTCAATTATGCGTTTTCCCCATGCTGTCTGTTAGGGGTGAAGTTACCCCCCAGGCTCTGGGGTACTGAGAACTTTGAGAGTCTGAAGTAAGCTCCACAGTGGGCAACCTCAACCTCTACTAACAGGCTGCAAGGCAGCTGGTGTCCCCCAGTACTCAGGGGATATAAACCTTTGGCTGCTGGCCAGCTCCAAGCGAGAGGTGCCAGACACCCCTTTCTTCTGTCAGCTGTCACACCAGCTCCTTGGCTTTTAATCTTTGATCTTCCTCCTCCATAAGGAGGCCTTTCAGGAATCACTGCTTGGATCCTCATTTGCATCTCCATTTGCATGCTCATTTGCATGCTCATTTGTATCCCCATTTGCATCCTCATTTGCTTCATCAACTCCTCCCAATCACCAAATCCTTTATAAATAATCATTACCAACCACGGATTTTTATCAAGATAAGGTAAGCTTAATGGCTCCCTTGGGGCCCATTAAGACCTAAGCCTTATCCAGCTGGCCATTTTGAAGGCATCTGTGTTTGAGGTCCACACAAACAAACAGGAAAACTCAGTAACAATAGACCAGTGTCTCTCTAAACACAGATGGAAAACAAACACTATGTGCTAGTCCAGAGTCATCCCTGGAGATAAGGTCATGCCTGGCTCCTCCATCACTCAGTCTACCCGAAATAAGTCATAAAGATTATATGGTTGTGAGACTCTAACTAGGCAAGCCTCATTTTACATTTGTTATATAAATATAAACATATTATATATAAATATAGAGAGATACAGAACATTTGTTCCATCCAGTGAAATAGGTTTTAGACAAGATGAAGTAAATCAGTGACGGTAAATGCCCCCACTAGTTTTGATGAACTCTGCTGACATCATAGAAATATTTCAAAGTGAGTGTAGTCTGTATTTACAAGGAAAGCTCTGATGACCAGTAAGATTAAAAAGCATGCTTTGTAAATTTAAAAAAACCAGTTGGTCTTTCTGTGACAAAGTGTGACTATTGAATATTTTTCCACTACGTCTTTATGTGCAGGTATCTACAGCTTTAAAAGCTAAAGGGAAGTAAATTTGTATCCTGTTATTAAAATTATTATTGCAGATTGCTGGATTACACGGTGCCTGAAAAGACAGAATGCCATCTACGTTCGTGTTTCTATTCTAGTCATGAAACTCAGAGAACTTCACACATCTGTGAATATCTGTCATTGGAGCGCTTGCCTTTTGCAATCTGAATACATAAAGTTTAAAAGGTTTATTTATACCAACTCCAAATGGCAAACATTTAGGTTTCTGTCTTCCTTTGTCTCTGAATATTTTTCCCAGGGTCAACGTCTCTTTGAGAAATTGCTCCAACTGACGTCACAAAACATCGAAATCAAGCTGGTGAGCGACGTGACCGCTGCTTCAAAGGTATTAGAAGCCTTGAAATTAAAGGGTAAGGCCAAGGTCGATGCTACTTTACCGTGGACATTCTGTGACAATACCGCGAATTTCACCTCAAACAATACATCATTTCTTTCTCATTAGTACATTACACATATTGTTTCTTAGTTCTCCTTTGGCCCCACCCTCCCCCCACCAAAAAACAAAACCCTGATTACAGCTATGAAGTGAGGAAACTAATTAACCAATGCTACTGAGATTTCGATAGTGGTATTTTGTATATTGGTTTATGAGAAATAATCTTCTGTCCATTAAATGATGTTTAGTTAAGAAGAAGAATCAGACTTTTCTGCACAGACCAGTACTTTGATCTGAAGAAAAGAGCCACTTCAAGGGAATTAAGTACTAGGTTTTCATTTCTCTCCTGCCAGTCAGGTGGAAATCCTCTTTGTGTGATGTAGTCTTCAGTAATGGGCTTGGGTCTAGGAACCCCGGAAGCACTGTGATTCCTGACTTTAGGATAATTCCACAGGAAACCCCACTCACCCGTCCACTCTGCGGTGTGCCCTGACCACGGCCACACTGAGCTTCGTCCGGCCATAATTTTCTTTCCCTGTCATCGTCTCTAGCTGGATTCTCAATTCCAAATAGGTTTTTTTTTTAATTTTGTAAAATCGTGTTCTCAGCATTTCCTATGCAAAACTGCTGATGTGTAGCACAGATTGACACCTGAAACCCAGAGAAAATGGTCAAGCTGCAAGAAGAGAACAAGGCGAGGTCCTCCGGGAGTCTCTGTGTTTTACCCGGCTGTGCTGGCTCTCAGCTGTTTGCTGTTTGAACAGAGTGTGCATGCTTCCAGGACTAAGTGATAATAGTTTCTAAAAGTAGGACAGATTGACCCTCGTAAGTGAGCCCAAGTGACATAAAATATATTGAAGCTAGGCATGGTTGCTCATGCCTTTAATCCCAGCACTCAGGAGGCAGAGGCAGGTGGATCTCTGTGAGTTCAAGGCCAACCTGATCTACAAAGTGAATTCCAAGACAGTCAGGACTATTATACAGAGAAATCCTGTCACAAAATTAAATTAAATAAATAATTGAAATAGAGAAAGAAAAGACCTAAGATTGGATATACACATCAACATTGTACAGACGGCTTTGCATTGCTATAAGAAAGTACTTGAGATAATTAACGTAATAAAGGAAAAACTTTACAATGACAGATTGTTCCATAAGTGGGTCCCTTGGCAACTGTCCCTACTGCACTGGGCCTCTGGTGAATAGTTCAAAGTGCTAGCACAAGACAGCGGAGATTGTTTGGCTTAAGACAGCCACAAAGCATATCAGAAAAACAGGGAGAGAACACGTTATCAGTCTCTCTTTGGGGACCTTTAGGATGCCACCTTAAGGCTCCACCACCATCCATACAGCAGCACAGACTGAAGGCCAAGCCGTCCTGACATGGGGCTTTGGGGAACACTGATCACAAAACCTATCACCATACTACTAGGGCCAGTGTTATCATTTTGCTTTCTTTTGTTTTGATCTTTTGAGATAGAATCTCACCACGCAGCCCTGACTGCCCTAGGGCTCACTATGTAGACCAGGCTGGCTTCAAATTTGCAAGCAATCCTCCTGCCTCTGTCCCCAGACTGCTGAGGTTCCAGACAAAAACTACTATACCTATAGCTGTTTGCTTTTTTTTTCCCTCTGTGTAGGAAAGTTTAAATATGTGTGGGATGTTGCTATATCTGAAATTTTTCAATTAACTTTTTTTTCAGTTAGCATACTTTTTAAAACTAGTCAATACCCAGTTCAGGTACGGTTCAGAGGGCTCTGAAATGTATTATTACTTTTCACACTTAAAGAACATATCAAATTGAGTCTCTACCATCCATGCATTTGCTCTCTAACACACCCTCTTTAGGAAGGGATTCCCTTTGGGTAACTGGGGAGTGGGAAGGGCTGTATTTGCAGTTTTCAGAATACTTTTCTCAATAAATCTGTTTGCATATCCTTGGACTTATTAATGGGGGAAGAGAGGGCCTGAGAAATACCATTTCTTCCTAGCTATAGCCCTTGCTAAATCTTGTAAAGTTGCTGTGGATGGATGATAGGTGGGTGGATGGGTGAATGGATGGATTGGATGGATGGGTGGTGGGTAGGTAGAGGGACAGATGAAGGGGTGGATGGATGAATGGATGATAGGTGAGTGGATGGCTGGATGGATGAATAGATGAATGACACACAATCAGAGAGTCTCTTAGTCAGCCTGTGTGACTCCAATTAAATGCCAGAGACTGAGAAATCTATAAAGAACAGAAATGTATATTCCCACAGTGTGGAGTCTGAAACTTCAGCCTCACAGCATCCACAGCGGTGTCTGGCCAGGGCCTCTTCTCTAGGTCTAAGGTAGAGCCTTGTGTCAGTCTCTCCCTGCTGGGCCATCATATGAAACAAGATAAAGCGGTAGGCATGTTTCTCATAGCAATTTCCCAAAGGTTCCACTTATTATTAGCACCACAAGAGGATAAATCTACATGTGACTTTGGGAGAAATATTAGATCATAGCCAATAGAATCATGGATAGGTAGGTAGGTAGGTAGGTAGGTAGGTACGTAGGTAGGTAGATAGATAGGTAGATAGATAATAGATAGAAAATAGATAGATAGATAGATAGATAGATAGATAGATAGATAGATACATACATACATACATACATACATACATAGACATGTAGATAGAGATAGAGACATAGATAGAGACATAGATAGAGACATAGATAGATATATGACAGATAGGTCTTCAGATCTTGCTTGAGGTTTTAACATTAAAGTTCCAGGATTTTCTCTTCTCTCTCTTTATGCTCACATTGTCTTCTTTAAAAATCTAAGAAAGAGGGATCTCACTATGTTGCCCATGTTGGCCCTGAATTCTTGAGCTGGAACAATCCTCCTGCCTCTGGAACGGCTGCAATTACAGGACGCACCACTGTACCTTGCTCAATTCTGCTACTCTTTGTTGTCTCCTTGTCACCTTGACAGTGCTCAGGCCCTGCACCATCTGCACCATGTCGTCTGTGTCCTTTGTGACTAGGATCTTGTCAGGTGATTCACACAGGTGCAGTCTGTGGTTTGAATGGAACTGACATTTGGGACTTCCCTCATTAGCAGGTGAGCTCCGCAGACAGCCTCCCCTGTACTGCTGGACAACTGACAGTTGTGGGCCCTACTGAACACTGCAGCACCTTCAACAGCAGATATTTCATTCATGTTTATGGGTGGTCATAATTCATTGATTGAAGTTAGAATTTTATGTCATTTATCTTGTGTTTGTTTTCTGTAGCTCAGGCTGGTTTAGAACTCATTATGTGGCTCAGGCTGGCTTAGGACTCACAGCAGTCACCCAACTTTAGCCTCCCAAGTACTAGAATTCCAGGTATAGCTACTGTGCCTGGCTTTATGGGAGGCTGAGACAGGTGGATTCGTGTGAGTTCAAGGCCAGCCTGGTCTACAGACTACAGAGAGAGTTCAAGAACAGACAGGAGGCTACACAGAAAAATGCTATGTCTCAAAAACAAAAACAAAAAAAAATTAAATGTGAAACAAGACAAAAGTCCTTTCACCAATAACGCCATGTTTAAATGCTATTGTGATTGACTTTCATGTTGGTATTTATTTAAAAAGAAAAACAGAGTGAGTATCTGGGTCTTTTGTCAAATTCCAGAGGCAACCTTCACCTTTGCTTATTTGAATTCAAGGAACCTGTACTCATTCATCAACGATGACTCGTTTTCATTTTCACATCCACTGTGTGAACTTAAAATTTCAAAAGAAAGCATTCTATGTCGGAGATTGCCTGTTTAAATTTAAAATTAATGAAAGTCGCCGTGGTTTCCAACTTGAACGTTTTACAATGGCTCTTGAGCCACTTACTCCAAATGAGCAGAGTATAATTTAAGATGCGTTGACAACTGAGGGAGTGTGTGTGACTTAGGTCATAGTGCTCTATAAGTACCCTGAAATCCAGCTCTCAGGTAGGTAAGCTTGTCTGTGTTAACTTCATATCAGCGTTGAGAAGTATATTTTGGAAATTTCCCTGGAGGTCACACCGTGTTATTCCAGCGTCTACCCTCTGGAAGCTTGCCAGGGGACAGGAACTTGAGAGCCCCAGCGCTCTCTTGTCCTGAGACACTTTATTCTGAAGCCTTCTACACAGCGTAGAATCCTGGAGCAGAAGCTTTCACCATCTTTTCAATCTGCCCTGGCAGTGACTAAGGTCAAGATGTCCTACCGCCACCCATGCATGATTCTCTGCCGGTCTTAACTCTCGTGTCACCCTTTTCTAAGGTGAAGTCATTCGGGCACACGCTACAGAGCATAAAGGCTGGGTGGTCCCTCTGTCTCATATCTGGTCATTAGCGTTTGAAGAACTCTGTCTTTCCTACTTCTCTTCACAGAACACTGAAACATTTAGTAGAGCAGGGACTGCTCCACCTGTGTGTATCTGAACACAGTGCGCTCTGATACTACCTGAAGTGACCGCAGAACATTTAGACAAAGGTCCTATTGTGTCATACGCATAGACAGTGCTGAAATTCTGGGCCCGTCATTACGGTGGAATGCAATCTTAAGTAAATTATTTTTTTCTGAACCTCAGCGTCTTTATCAATAAAATGGTGATAATAGTAACTTCTCTGAAGGATATGGGAGTTAAACAAATGACATTTGCTTTGGACATTGGTGTAATTTGTGGCACGTTACTTTAGTATTTTATGTCTTAGTCTATGCTGGGTCCATTTCTGCTCCTACAACTTACTGCCACCCCAGCCCTGTGATTCTCTAGTGATAAGAAAGTCCACTTCTAACTCTGTTATAGGACAACTTTGGGACAACCATGGGTACCCCTCTGTTTGTGTTTATGCAGTGATTCTAGGTAAGCACCAAGTTGACTTCAAGGTGTTGGATGAGTTCTGCGGGTGATTAACATCCCAGGCTGTTGCCAAAACAACCCTATCAAATGTCTTTTCCAATTTGGGCTTTTATATCCTGTCTCTGGCACAAGTACAAATGACATCCTCACCATTTTTCTTCACTCTGGACTTGTTGTCTTCTAGTCTCCACATAAAAGGATGCTTCCAAAAAATAGGATAAAAGAAAATGAAAAAAAAAAACAAGTTCCCTCCTTCCTTTCTTGTCTGAACATTTTTCAGCAGCTCACTGTCATCATTAGTATTATGTCCCAATTAAGAGCACCAATTTCTTCATAGAAGGTATGGGAACTGATTTCTAAGGGTACTTTTTTTCTCAATTTAAAAATTTGAATGCATTCATTTACTAAATACTGAGATAAGATAACTAATATGCACCAGACATGATATTTTATAAGTGTGAAAACTTAAGGCAATGCTAAGTTACAAACTGAGTCACTTTAAATTTGACTTGTATATAATTAAGTAAATTATGCAGAGGTCTGAGCTAGGACTGGGAATAAGCAACGCTGTGAAGCCAGAAGCCACAGTTAGCATGTGGCTCCAGCTACCTAGGAGGCTAAGGCAGGAAGACCACTTGAGACCTGAAGTTCAGGCCAGATTGGGGAGTGAATGAAACCTCAGTTGGAGAATAATTAAATAAATAAATAAAATGTGAAACTCAGGTGGCAGGTAAGAGGAATCTCTCTGGATCCTTCCTTCTTCTCTCCAGGTGAGCCCTGAGCTCCTCTGCATTCTGGTAGGCCCTAAGATATCCCCCTCTTAGCTGCCACCGCACAACAATGCCATTTCTACCTCTAGACTTTAGCTTAGAAGCATACTTGATCTCCAACAATAAAGAAATATGTGATGAAGCACCTCAAGCCTGCCTGTGGAAAGAACCACAGAGCCCTGCAGCGTTTCCATATCTCCCCGATGTCTATAACACTGAGAATTCTATTTATTTGTAAAAAGAGAATGTGCACTCTGTCAAGTTGCCAAGTTTAAAATCAGAAGATTTGGAAGAGCTGGAGGATTTTAGCCAATGTAATAAAAAAAAACCTAGGTAATTTCAAAGGGACGTTTGTCTCTGTGATAAGGGGGATCTTCTAAAAAGCGATGGCCTGCGATTACACCTTAAGCTGGGTCTCAGTGGCTGTACTGGTTGCCAGGTGACGGGACAAGCGTTTTAATGTGTAAGTGGTGTGTGCCTCTGCAATAATGCTGAAGTTGACTGTCTGACCTAAGCGCAGGTGCTAAGAGGTTGGTCCTCAGAATGGTGCTATTGGGAGCTGGTGCAGCCTTTAAGTGGCGCCTTGTGGGCACGTGCCTTTGAAGGGGATCATGGGACTCTGATCTCTTCTTCAATCTGGCATATTTACCGACTGGGAGGCCATCAGTTTTTGCTCTTCCACAGGCTTCCACCATGATGTGATATTTCACCACAAGTCCAAAATGGAGCCATGGGTTAGATCCTGGGCTAGAGTCTACTGGAACTGAGCAGAATAACATTTTTCTTTCTACACATTACATGTCTTAGTTGCTTGTGAGAGTAACTGAAAGCTAACGCAGGTGCTCATTCCATGAAAATAGACATGCTACCTTCCTCCTAACAGAAAGGGCATTGGGAGGCTTGCTGGGAGTCAGAGTACTTCGGCTTGTCAATATTTCTTTTAGTAAGCCCCTATGGAGATCAGAACTGAGTGCCTCACTTTTTGTATATGCCTTTCCACACGGTCACTTGTCCAGGTGGATGGGCAGGGAGCCTTGCAGTTTGCTGAGGTGTCCAACTCCTTCATCCATGTGGCTAATTAACAGAGACAGGCAGAGGTATGAAGTGATTCCTCCCTCACCAGGAAGGCTAAGAGCACAATGCTTGACCGCCTCTCTTGCAGCTTTTTGCTGACTGTCATGTTTTTTGAAGCTGTCTTGTTCAGCTATAGCAGAATACCCAGAAAATAGGCAATTTTAAAAGAACAGAAGTTTCCCACAATCTAAGAGGCTAAGAAATCTAAGGTGAGGGTGCAGGCAGCTGGTGAAAGCCTTCTTCCTGTGTTATCTCAGGGCAGAAGGCAGGAAGAGCCAGAGAGGAACAACTCTCCATCAAGCCTGTAGGGGCCTCAGTCTCATTCACAAATGACTCTTCATGGTCAAACTGCATTTTAGACCCTGTCTATTTAGACTGTCCCACTGGCCAGGAAGCGCTAAGAAATTTGAAGGGACCACAGTTAAACCACACTGGAAGGGAAATAGAGATGCATAGCTTTGTTGGAATGATTATGAAAGTTAAACTTTGGTTCATCTTGAGCAAATGTCACATGCAAACTAACTATATGGCAAGATGTAAGATAACGAGGAAATCCCTGCATTGCAGCATTACAACCGGGCAGAACACAGACGATTGTTCAGCATGTGTTTTCACAGAGTTAGGACAACTTGGCAGAATGCAGCAGAGCCATAGGTGCGTGAGTCGTGATGGTGGCATGTTGCTAACAAATGATCATGGCTGCAATAGAAACGGACTTAACGGCAGAATATCTCTTCTGCCAACCCATTGTTTTACAGACCTGCTCTCCCTCAGGTTGCCATAGCAGCTGCTGGAAGAAAGGTTCACAAGGTTATACATGATAGGGTGCCAGTCGTCCCAGAGAGAACATGCTGGGGGAACAGTCAACGATGAAGGGGAACAGACAGCGATGCGAGGAAACGCTCAGATGGCGCTGCTAAGGGAAGAGTCAGCCGTCATCTGCAAGATGGAAGCCACTTCGTCATTTCATCTTTTCCAGGAATTACTTCAGAGTGTTAATATGGGCAGCCCATACATGATGAGATTGCAGCTGTTTTTGCTCTTTTGTTCTGTGTGTGAGTGTGTGTATGTGTGTGTGTATGTGGTGTGTGTGTGTGGTGTGCGGAGTATGTAGTGTGTGTGGGTGTGGTGTATGTATGTGATGTGTGTGTGTGTGTGTGTGTGTATGTTAGTGATGGTGTTAATTAAGGTGATGATGATGGCGGTGGTGATAATAATGATGCTGGTGACAAATATGGTGGTATTTCTATGGCAGTATTGCATATGAGTTCAGGTTCTAGAAAGAAGACTATGTCCTTGTCTTTGTTCCAGTGGAACTCTGTGAAATATTTAATTTCTTGAAGTTTGTGTCCTAATTTCTACAATCGGCTTACAATAATATTTGCTGCACAGTGCTATTAATGAGTTAATTCACAGAAAGTACTTAATACAGCACCTGTTAGGAACTTTCAAAGGTTTTCAATTTTTTAAAATAAAGATTTTTAGCCAAGTGAGGTGGTGCATGCTTTTGATTCCAGCACTTGAGAGGTAGAGGCAGGAAGATCCCTTGTGAGTTTGAGACCAGCCTATTCTACATAATGAGTTGCAGGACAGTCAAGACTGCATAGAGAGACCCTGCCTCAAAAACAACACCAACAGAAATAATAATAATTTTAAAATAATAAAAATGCTCATTTGCATAAAGGAAAAATTGCTAGGATAAGAGGGAAGGAGGAAGAAGAAGAGACTATAGGGGAGAAGACTCCGGAAAGAAAGTCAGTCCACAGATGATGCCTTGCTATTTGCAAATGGTCCCTGTAATGTGGGCTGTGGTGCTGAGTCCTACAGCCCCAGAACAGACTGTTGGTTAGCAAGTATGTCCTTGGGACTTGAAGGGCAACTCTGCATACTCCTCCCTTGCCTCCTGTTCTCCTGAGGCTTCCCTCGCATATACCCTAAAGGGTTTCTTGGCTAAAAATTCCAACACATAAATATTGGATAAGAATGACTTAAAACCCCAGCAAGGACTAAATCTTTCTTGCTTTTTGGGGGATCTAACTCAGGCACCAGCCTTGAGTTAGTGTCTATGCCTCCTCAGGAGGCCAAATTTTCCACAGAAAGCCTGCACCTTGGGCCTGTACACGGTGTGCAGAACAAGAGGGCCCTGATTGGAGGCTGTTATATTCAATAAAGAGGTTGATGAACAAATCTATTCCTAAGCAAAGCTAATGAGGAGGCGCCTGCAGCCTTGAAAGCTCAGCTGGAGCCACTGTGTCCCCTTACGTGACTTTCCTGGGGCTGCCCAGGTGAGGCATTCTCACAGCATTGCAACCCGACTTCAGAACTTCGCTGTGGCTTTAGTTTGTCCTTAGTGCAAACCATACTTAACTTTAATTTACCCTTCTAAAAGGCTTTTCCTTTCTTTGTTCCTATTCAATGCTGCAGTGGTCTGAAAAGGAAAAATAGGAGTATCTTGTACATTGTTGGAAAGTCAACAACGTAACAACTCATTTGAAAGAATTTTTGAGCCTCCCTGAATAATTGTTTTTCACAAATTTATTCATAAGTTTTATGTGATTTAAATTCAGGGAGGAGGTTATTGTTTAAAGATTAACTTTTATTTGTGTGTGTGTGTGTGTGTGCGTGTGCATGCGTGCGTGTGTGTGTGAATACCACCTGTGTGTGCGTGTGCGTGTGCGTGTGTGTGTGTAAATACTAGCTGAGTGTGACGCCTAGAGGCCAGAAGAACCAAACAGGTCCTCTGTGAGAGCCAGGTTTTTAACCTCTGAGCCATAGCTCAAGTCCCTGATTTGTCTTATGCAAACTCTTTATATAGTTTTACAGCCATGATAGCTAGTAACTATGCATAGTGGTGGGCTGCACTGTGGCATCCTGGTACATCTGTGCATTCTATAACCATCAACACATCCCTCATGCAGGAATACCTCACTTAATTGCATTGGGAATATTCAAGATCTTCTCCCTTAGGTGAAATATTTGATTGGTTCTTGTCAACCTCTGTTACCCTACTGTGCAATAGAACACTAGACATTACTCCTTCAATTCACCTGTACTCCTACACCCATCAACTCTCTCCGCCCTCCACCCCTCCCCACACCATGGTTTAGTTTAAACCTAAGAAATAATTCAATAACATCTTGGAAGCTTGATGGGGCTAAAGCGCTGCATTCCACCTCAATTCCTGAGTCTGAGACTCGTTTTACTCTAATTAGCAAATCAACTAGAACTTTACCTGTTGATTTGTTACTGAAGTTACACTTGGGGGGAGAAAAGATTTGTCAAGAGCTGCTCATAGGTAGGAAGTTTAGGGACATACAGCAGGCCGTGTGGGGCCACCTGCCCAAGTCTCTGTTATGGTTGAGGATAAAATGTCTCTCACAGCTATGTGTTTTGACTGACTGTCCTCCAGCAGATGGTGATGTCTTGGGAGGCTGTGGATCCTTGGGGAGGTGGTGGCTAGCATGGGCAGGTGGAGAGCTCTGAGTGAACCTCTGTTGGTTATAACCAGGTACTGAGCTCTGGCAAGTCTGCTTTGTAGGCCACTGCCATGGGAACAGTCCTAATCAAACACTCCTGCCATCATGGATTTAGCCACGCTGCCGTGCCTTCCCTGCGGTGATGGACTGAGACCCTCTGAAACCATGAACCAAAACAAACCTTCTCTCCCTCAAGTTGTTTCTGTCGTGTGTTCGAGTCACGGTGACATGCAAGTTACAAATACACCATTGCTAGAAACTGAGGTCTTGGCCCTAAAATCTCAGAACAGTGATGAACTATGTTGAATTTTCCATGGTATGTTTCCAAAAGGGCGTGACACTCCCTTAGGGTACCTTAGTTGCTCCTTAATGGCAGATGAACACCACACTCTGATTTTTCTTATTCTCTCAATTGCCGCTCACCTCTTGTCTTGGGCGACACACATGTATTCACACTCTGGGAAAGTCAGTACTTACCTGAGTTACTCTGTTTTCTCCAGCTCAAGTACTCAGGGAATTTCTCCAAGTGTGAATTCCCATCCATAACTAATGTGAGAATCCATGGAAACCTTGGATCAAGACTTACTTATTAAGGGATAAAACAGAAACGACACAGTCATGGATACAGAATGAAGCAGTACTGCTATCTTTTCCTCCACCAGGGAAGTATGGGGAAAGCAACGGACCAGGTCACTGAGCCTTGGCATCAGGAAGCCTTCCAGGTCCAAGAGGGAGCATGCCATCCTCCTCCCTTGCTTCTTAATGGGTCACAAGAGAAGACCACACGCATCGGGCCACCCGTTCCATTCCATTGGTCCTTAGGACAAATGAACAAATTCCCACAAGTATCCAATTCAACACATAAAATTCTGCAGTTTAATTTGGTGCTGCCATTGTCTGTTTGTTTATCCTGTTCCCTCGAATAGGGATCAGCTCTTCCTAGATCGCTTCTGTTCCTCTCTAGGTTTGAGGCAGCTTGGTACCCACTATTTGGGTTCCACTGCAGGCTACATCATCATATTGCTCTGGAAGTCAGCAGGGTGCAGGGGCTAGTGCTTGTAATCTCAGCTACTAGATGGAGGCAGGAAGATTTCTTGAGTGCAAGTGTTTGAAGACAGCCTGGGCAACATAGTGAGACAAAGGGGAAAAAAAAATCACTAAACTAAGTTGGCATCTAGCTCAACTGTAGAGGGCTTGCTAGGTTGTACAGGGTCATGTGACCTATTTCTAGTGCCACACAGCATTGCTGCCAATGGAGCAGGAGTCAGGTTAACTGAATAAAAAGAATGATGACTCCTAATTTCTTTTGCTGCCTAAAGAATAAGTGGGGTGAGCATTTCCCTATTCTAAGACACTCTCCATTCTAGCACTGACTGGCACACCTATCAGGTAACATACACACATATTCATTAAAAGGGAAGCATGGGCATTTTGGATTTGCCGTGAGGCTTTTTTTTTTTTTTAAGGGCTCTAGAAAACCCTAGGACCATTAACCAACTACAACAGAAAACAACTATGGTTTAGGGAACTTCAGTATCACACGAGATGTAAACAGATATGATATTACAGAGTTTGAAACTAAGAAACAGAAACCCCAAAGGGCTTCAACAGAGTGGGTAGGCTGTGCTAGGTCACTCAGTCAGCCAGTGATGCCAGGGCAGAGACAGGAGTTCTGACATGTGCTCCGGGGCTAGGTTCTGTCTGTAGGAGCCCCTGATCATGCTACCACTGTCCCTTCTACTGTGTTGTGAACCGGAAGGCACCGTGCTGGTGAGTGTCACTGAATTCCTTTCCTTATGCTTAGCACTACTGCTGTTTGCTGGATACTTCCTGATGTGAGGCTCCAGATGAGAAAAAACTTCCTCTCTCCTAAGCTCAGAGTCAGCTTCTCGGCAAATGGCCCCCTCCCCTGGAATGATGCATCTTTCCTCGGCTCTTCCAGTGTAAAGCCCAGGAGGCTGAGCCTGACCTGTCCTTTCAACATTCCACAAAGGACTTGACCTTAGTCCAGTCCTTTCTTCTCTTACCCGTTCAGATGAACTTGCTTAAACAGCCTTTTCCTGCCCCAACTTTCCCTTTCCCCTCTGCTCAGCCCAGCCATCACCCTGTTGGAGGGCACCAGCATCCCCTGGGATACAAAGTAAATGTTGCCAGTCCAGCATCTGTGCCCAGTAAGCTTCCTGCTTGGCTGTCTCCCAAAGCAATGTTCCCTCTTTTCCCTGCTTCAGACTCAGTTTACTTAGACAACATTGCTCAGGAAGCCCCCCCCCACCCCCATTGATTCTTTGCTAGAGTAAAGATTGTTGAATGAACTTAAGACATAAAGAGAAAGATGTGACTCAGGCCCTAACAGTCAAACCTTCCTGCAGTGGTCAAGGCTTGGGGCTTGGGTTGTGTGTTCAGTTGGAACTTGCTATACAATCTCCACAGTGGGAGGGCAGGGATACGGTGTGCCATCTAGGCATGGCAGTGCCTGTCCATAATACCAAGACTTGAGCGAGAGCGGCAGAAAGGAGATTGCAGGGTCAAATCAAGATTGGGCAACAGCAAAACCTCTGAAGAAAAATAAAAATAAAATTGTCTTTTAAAAACTTTAATAAAAATACCTTTGGCCTATAATTAAGTTTATGATGACAGTTGTAGATGGATTTTTTTCTTTGGGTGGGAAGCTTAGCAAAAAATGACATAGAGATTTGTTATTAATTAGGAAAACTTGGCCTTAGCTACACTTATTTCTAACTTGCTCTTATAACTTAAATTAATCCATATTTTTAATCTACGTTCTTCCATACGTTTGTTACCTCCTCTCCATTTTGTTCATGCTGCTTCCTCCGTGTCTGGGGGGCAACTCTCCCTTTTTCTTCTCCTGAGACCTCTCTGTCTCTAGAAGTCCCACCTGCCTACCTATTGGCTGTTTAGCTTTTTATTAAACCTATCATAGTGACACACCTTCACACAGTGTAAAGGAGTATTCCACCACAGACACCAAACTCCTGACAGGTGTTTCTCCTGATTTGCCTGTGTTCTTATCCTCTGGCACCCCTGAGGTGTAGGTATCACTATTGTTTATGGTTTTCATGGTCTTATCCACAATACATATTGTTGTTTCGCAGACGAGGAGACTAAAAGGTGCATTTCATGGTACAGGTCATGGATGATAGAAGGGATCTCTTGTGCTCATTCTTGTCATAGTGCCCAGATGCTTGATTTTTGGTAGTATTGCTGGGTTTGGAAAAATCAAGTGTTTCGAGGAGGCCTTAGGAGAAAACAAAATCCTCCACGCTGTTCCGTTTGTCAACTTCAAATTGCATTGGAAAGTCCTAGGTCCAGGAAGCTGCTTCAGCTGGTTAGGTGCTTTGCCGTACAACCATGGGAACTTAAATTCAGGTCCTCAGCCCTGTGTAAAATCTGGGCACAGCAGCACATTCCTGCAATTCCAGTGGTTGGTGTGGGCAGCATAGGAGAGTGCCCAGAGCTCACTGGCGAGTCTAGTGGATCCATGAGCTTCAGAGTCAGTGAGAAGGCCTCCAAGAAAAAACAGTGGGGCATGACTAAGAATATCTGACATCCACTTCTGACCTCAACTTTTGCATATACATGCACACACACATACATGTGCATACACATGAACACATGTATACACATACACAAAAAAATCCAAAAATGCTCTATGGCTCTACTTATATATAATCTAGTTATTTTATAATGTTTGTTGAGACATTTGGCAAAGCATAGTTGCTTGTATTCAGCAAGACCAGCTAGAAGGCAAAGGCTGACAGCCTTCCTGGGTCCTGAGTAAAGCTTCCTGGTATGATGAAATAAGAAAGACCTTCTAACACAGTGGTTCTCAACCCTCCTAGTAGTGAGAACTTTAATACAGTTTCTTGTGTTGTGGTGACCCCCCAACCATAAAATTATTTTCATTGCTACTTCATAACTATAACTTTGCTACCATTATGAATTGTAATGTAAATATTTAATTTGCGACCCCTGTGAAAGGGTCATTCACGCCTAAAGGAGTCATGACCCACAGGTTGAAAACTGTTGTTCTAGAACCTTCAGCAAGCTATTAAATCCATCTGTTCATCTATCCATCTATCCATTCTTTCAAGGAATATTTATTGTGTTTCTGCAAGCCAGTTGACTTTCATTGGTCTATTGTTGCATAAAACCCAAGAGTCAGGTATTGAAATGTAAACCTGATAGATCCACAAAGTGATAGAGAACTTATCAGTTGACCCTACCTCTCTACACTTCCCAGATTGAAAGGGGGTGTGAAACTTCCTCAGGCCCTCCCTATTCCTTCCTATGTCTCTCTATCCTATTCTGGGCCCACCAAAACCTCTGTGATTAACTCTGGCCAGATGAATGTTGGCTCTGCCCTACAATTCAAGGTTTAACTTTATTGGTAGCCTTGAAAGGGTCCGAGTGCAATCAAAAGATCCCACAACAGCCAGTCTCTGTTGGAAATTATCTGAAATTTTAAAGATTATTTTGGCTGTTTGTGGAGGATGAGCCAGAGGAGAATTGAGGCAGAGGAACAAACTGGTAGAATATGGATGGCCCCTAGGGAGCAGACAAACGTGCCCTGGACTAAAGAGAACAGGAGGAAATATACATATTCAAAAGTACCTGTTGTGACTCGAACTGGCAGAAATTATTTAATATATCAGCTATGAGGATTGAGATGAAGAAATATATCAAGAATGGCTGTCAGGGCTTCCCTATGTATGGGAGAGTACAAGCTGTCTACATCTCCTGACACAGGAAGTTTAATAGAGGAGACTTGGGGCTGACATGAAACACTGTATGATTTAGTGAGCTCTGCTTTATGTTTCCTACATAACCAAGTAGCTAGAAAATTTTAGGTCTGATTTCTGTGAGTTTCAAGTACAAAGAAGAGTCAGGATTAGAAGTACAGTCTGGGAAGTTACCAGCCTCTAGACAGTATTTGTAGCTACAAAACTGGATAGGGTCTCGCCTCTGAGACTTAAACCATATGGGGAATTAAAATAAGAGACAAAAGTAGGACAGGACAGAGGAGAGAGGCAGTGACACGAAGTGTACACGTGTGTGCTGTGCCCACAGTATGTGTGCATGATGGAAGTGTCAGGTCAGATTCCAGTGATTCAAAAACACAACGATGAAGTTCCCGGTTACTACTGAATGAACAACTAATTGCAAGTTGATGCTTTTAATATATTAGTAATTATACAAAAAACTGTCTAAATTTGAAGCTGAAGGATAAAAAATCAGGCTGGATTAATGTGTGTATGTGCACACACATGTATACACATCCCACTTTGTATGTTTTAGGCCACAGAAAATGTAACAGAGAAAGGAATGACAAATGTCTTCCATATGATGTTAACTACAGGAAAGCTAATATACCAGCCCTAAGAGCAAATGCCGCTTTCATTTGTCATTACCAGAGAAAAAACAGTCCTACCATAAAATCAGAAAGCTCGCACAACAGGAAGCTGTAACTGTACTAATTTTATATGGAGAAAAATCTCAAGCAATGGAAAACAAAAGCTGGCAGAATTACAAGGAGATATGTTTAGCTGGAGATTTGAACACTAACAGAAGCCACAAGGAAAATCAATACAGAGTAAAAGGTTTGAGCAGTGAAGAAACACGACCTAATGTATGCAGAACACTTCAGTGTGTGCTCGCTCTTTCCAACTGGAATAGCCTAAAAAATAGCCTAAAAAGTATAAGTGAACTCAACACATATCACAGAATTTAAGTTACGCTGAACATGTTCTCTGACTACAGTGAAACCAAGTTAGGAACCAGTAGAAAAAAGATAACTATAAAACCTTTGTATCGTTGGAAATGAAACTTCCTGTTATTTATCCTAAAAAATGCTTGATCATGATCTCACAATGGAAATAAAGAATTTTTAAATTTTTTTTCTATAAAACAGTATACCAAAATGTGTGGAATACAGCTGACAATATTTAGATGGAATGGGACTTCCTGAAACACCCATGTTCTGAAACAGGAGATGCTGAAGAATCATCACCCATGAATCTATACCAAGACAATCCTAACCTCAAGAATGCAGCAGAGGAAAAAAACTATTAAATGCTAATTTTAATTAAGCAAATGCACCCAGAAAAATTCAATTAAAGCAAAGTTGATTTTTGAAGAGCTTGAAAATTCTATAACCCACTGGGTAGGTAGACTGCTCAAGAAAAACAGAGGAGGTGTGGAGGAGAAGCCTTGCTGATACTAGGAATGGGAAAGAGGAACATCACACAGAAAGATCAGGAATTTGAGACACTTAAAAGCTAGTGGGAGGGTGTGCAACTGGCATGGACAAACGCCTTGGAAACTATGTAACTGGCATGGAAACCAACAGAATATGGAGCCGTCTCCAGGACAGCTAAAGGATGGTGTGAGTGACTCACAGGGCTCTCGATTGGCCTTGTGTGACTTCTGATGACTGACTGTAACTGGCAACGGAATCAATAGAGAGAGTGCAGAGCAGCTGTCGGGATTCCCGTGTCCTAGTCCGCACCAACTGTCACAGCCTAGAGTCGGTTGAGAGGAAAATATCAGCTGAGAAAGTCTGCATTGGGTTTGTCCATGGGCATGTGGGGGGGGGCTGTCTTGGTTGGTAATGGATGCAGGTGGCCCTAGCCCACTGTGGGGAGTAACATGCCCTGGGTCTGGAAATAAGGAAACTGAACCTGAGCATGAGTGAGCCAGCTCACACGGTTCCTGCCTCCAGGTTCCTGTCTTGAGTTTCCACCTTGTCTTCCCTCTATGATGGAGCCTGGCCTGAAAGTGTAAACCAAAATAACCCTTTCTTTCCCTCACAGCAGCAACAGAACAAACTAGAATACCTCCCGGGGAAGTGACTAATCTACATGATCAAGGCCGTTGGAGTCGTTTTGTAAATTTCCAGTCCTTAGTTGTCTTAGTTATGGAATACAGAGGATGAGGCAGAGCCCTGGCATGGGTAGATCCCTAGAAGACGGATGAAAGAGCTAGCACTCAATGTGGAGAAGCAGCTGCAACACAGGCAGAACATTCACCATGTTCCTTGTCCATTAAGAATGTCACACCAACCTGAAGATACATTTAAACCACTGGAATGAGTGTATAAGAAAGATATGCGACATCCTATTAGAGGCCCAGCATAGAAACCTGACAGCATTGTCCTATAATGTTTATCAAGTAATAAAGCATAGCTGTCCTTGCTCATGCCTGACCACACTAATTTTCATAATGTTTCGGAGGTAGCTTTTTCCTTGAGTTTAGAATGCCTGAAATGAGGCTGAGGGACTAGAGCGGTAGTGGAGTTCTTATCTGGCAGGAACAAGGCCCAGAGTTCTACTAATGCCCTACTAATTAATTAGTGTGCTGTATGAAAGATAAATATCTTCAATACACAGAGATACTTTCCAATTATAATTACTTTTCATTATAAAAACATGAATAGCCACAATTTTTAAATGGGATCAGACTTTGAAGAGAAAGAAATGTTGCTGTGGGATAATACTCTTGTACACTGCAAAGATTTTTCACTTGTATTGGTTTGATAAAATGCTGGTTGGCCAATAACCAGACAGAAAGTATAGGTCAACTAAACTAGGAGAATTCTGGGAAGAGAAAAAGCAGAGACACAGTCACCAGACAGATGCAGAGGAAGCAAGATGAGAAAAGGCACCAAGCCATGTGGCTAAACATAGATAAGAAATATGGGCTAATTTAACTTGTAAAAGCTAGTTAATAATAAGCCTGAACAATAGGTCAAACAGTTTATAAGTAATATAAGCCTCTCTTATTTGGGACTAAATGGCTATGGGATTTGGCAGGACAGAAACTTCTGTCCACAAATGTATAAGAAAAATAGAAAAAAATAGAATCAACATTGTGTTTAAATTTTGGTTTACTTGTCTCCTCATCCTATCAAAACCCTCTTTTTAAGCCTACCCAGCACTAGGAATCCCCTCACTTTCCCCTGTGTTTCATATCTCTTCACTGAAGACCTCCTTCTTCCCTAGATCCATGGCTCTCATCTTGCTCCCTGGTCTCTATGGACACTCATTCCAACTTAAACATATAAATTTAAAAATGTAATGCTAGTATTTACATAGGAGAAAGAATATATTATCTTTGCTTTCTGGGCCCAGGTTACCTTACTCAGTGTGATATTTTCCAGCTCCATAAATTTTCTTACTGATTCTGTAATTTCACCTTTGTTTAGTGACGAGCAGCCTTCTGTTGTGTCTATCTGCCACATTTTCATTATCCCTGTCACCAGTTGGTTGACGTCTAGGCTGCTTCCATGTCCTTGCTATTGTGAATAGAACAGCAATAACGTGCATACCCTCCAAACCTCATACACGAGTCCTTTGGGTGTGTACCCAGTAGTGGTGTAGCTGGGTCATAGGATGATTCTCTTTTTAGCTTTTGGAGATGCCCTGACATACAGCAGTCTGCATTCCCTCCAACAGGGAAGGAGGGACCACTGCTCTCCGCGGTCTCACTAGCACTGGTTGTCACCTGTCTTCTTGACAGTAACTGTTCTGACTGGGGTGAAATGAAATCTCAAAGAAACTTGAGTTTGCATTTCCCTGTTAGAAGAAGTGTAGAACAAATTTTAAAGTGTTTGTTGAACATTCATAGCTCTTCCTCTGAGAACTCTGTTCATTCCCAAGGTTATTCCTTTTGTTCATGGTTAATTTCCTGAGTTCTTTGTGTGTTCTCAACATCAATCCCCTATTAGCGAATGCAGGCTTATCACCCATTCCATAGGCTGTCTCTTTATCTGACGGATTTTCCTCTGCTGAGCAGCTTTTCTGTTTCATGATGTCCTACTTGTCAATTGTCAGCCTTACTTCTGGAATGGCTGGAATCTTGTTTCAAAACTCCTTAGACCTCTATCTTTTCTGCCGTTTCTTTTTGAGAATGCAATTTAATTACAGTATTTCCATCTTTCCTTTCCTCACTCTAAATCCTTTCACGGGCTCCTCCCCTGTCTCCTTCAAATGCATGGCCTCCTTTTTATTAATTATTAGTGCATGCATATGGTGTTTGCATATACGTGTATAACCCTAAAGATAATCTATTGAGTCCATTGTACCCATAACTTGTAAAGTGTGCCCTGCCTTTTCCTCAAGCAGTTTGAGACTTCCTGGCTGCATGTTGAGATCTTTGATTCACCTGGAGTTGACTTTTGTGCAGGATGAGAGATAAAGATTTAGTTTCATTCTTTTGCATATAAACATCCACTCCTCCCCAGTTTGTTGAAGATTCTGTCTTTTTATGGGTGTGTGTTATTTTAAAAATTCATTGAAATGAGGCTTTCAAAGGCCCTTACATTTTAAAATACAAAAATGGGCTGACAAGGTGTCTCAGCAAGTAGCAGTGCTTGCTGCCAAGGCAGACGTCCTGACCTCGATCCTTGGGAGCCACGCGATGCAGCAGAAGAAAAGAAGTGAGTCCTGCAAATTGTACCTGACCTCTGCACACCTGCCATGTAAACATACAGACAAGTAGATCCCTGTAATCAAAAAATTCAAGATAAAAATGAAGATTGAAGCCAATGAGATTTTTATGTATTTCTGATTTGAATGTACTTAGTTTTGGATAATTTAACCTATAGGTTTTGTTTCCTCCTTCATAAATGTGTGTGTGAGTGTGTGTGTGTTTATGTGCATGCACAGGCACACATGTACACATGCATGTGCATATGTGTGACATGTGTGTACACAAACTGATATAAAGCAATTTCTTTCTCTTCAAAGATCCTCATAGCAAGCCCAGGAATAAATAATGGGAAATCAGTAGGATTTGAGACCAGATGCCACTCTGAGTGAACTGGTGGGTGTGAAAGCTGGAGAAACCTGTACCCACACCAGCCTTAGCACAAATCTGACTAGTGAGCCCCTTGGATCTGCCAATTTGCCTGGAATTCTTTGTCCTGCAGAGCTGGTTCCCAGGCAGTGAAATTACCAGAGTCAGTATGGCAGCCAATTGCAGCAAATCACCTTCCTGTCATTTTCCTGCTCATCCAAGTAACTACGCTGTCAGACCTGGGAAGTCACCTAGAAGCCCTCCAATGAGATTGGCAAACACTCGGTTGTCACTTGGAAGTGACATGTGGCATAAGAAGAGAACATTGTGTTCAGATGTTTTCCTTGTGCTGTTTAAGTTTTTGGTATTTGAATTGAAAAGAAAATCAAAGACTTTTGGGGTCTTATAACTCCTGGGGACTCTCAAAAGCTGACGTTTTTCTTTTTCTTTTTCTCATTGTCCTAATATAATCAAATACATGGTCACAGCACTGAAAAAAGTAACAATCCAGCTAATATTCCCCCATTAACATTTTCTCATACGCCAGTTGCTCTTTTCTTCTGCATATGCCATCCACATGTCTATGTATCATTGGCAGGTAGGTGCCACAAAACAACTTAAACTAAAGGAAATTACTTGCCTCTGATTGAAAAGAGGTTGGAGTCTATAGACAGTTCTGCATGTTACCTTAGAGATGGGGAAACAGGCTAGCGTTCAGCTGCGTTTGGAAAGGGATGTTTGTGACCCAACAGCAGGTTGCAGAGAAGTCACTGGTTTCCCTGAGCTGTCGCTGGTCTGTGGTGGCTGAGCAACAGAAAAGCAGCAACCAAAACATGGGAACATGCTCAAACTGTGACACTAATGACGGGCTCATAGGCTGTGTTACATGTACAAGTGTGTAAGAGTCTAAGCGTAGCATTCCTCTGAGTACTGTTGCTAGGAAAATAATGTGGGAAATACAATGTAAATTTTGACTCAAATGCTGTATATAGGCTTCACTTATATAACTACTTACATTAATACTATTGTTTATTTGAAATTCTAATTCAACCGGGAGCTTCATTTTATTCTCCTCCATCTGGCAGTCTTGGTCGGGTGCAAGTAGAGCACAGGTGAGCCTTGACAGGTACCCAGCAAGTTAAGTAGCCAAGAAAATAGGAGCTCTAGTCACAGAAGGAGACTCCAAACCTGTGCTCACTGTCTGCTCAGGACACTTAGCAGAATGACTTCCAATACTGTGGGGCATGTCTGGAAGGGCAGATTAGAATTAGAAGTTATACATTAGTAACCACCAAATGAGGCTTTTTTCTTTCCCTGTCACCCACAGATATATTTTTGTTTACCTGCTCCATGACATGAAATATGACGGATACAATGCATTACTCATGCAGATTTTCTGCAGGAGAAAATGACATGCTACCTCTGCTATTTAACACAGTTGTGGAGTATGGTCATTTCTTTACCTAGTCCCCTCACTATTTTTATTCTTCAAACATCTGGAAGGAAATTTGCGAGTAATAAATGTAGGGGACTCTCCTGAGCCATACCAGGCTACGTCATGCATGGTCAGTATTAACAACTCTGCAGTGTTTGGTTTTCTTCTTATGTTTATCTGGGGTATCACAGCTGTCGACTTTCAGTGGACTGTAAGACAAATTCTTTCTCAGCCTTTCAGCCTAAAGGATGCTTTGTAACCAGGATCACATTCTTCAAAGTGAGAAATTGAAGAAAGAGAAATTCAAAGTTGGAAAAAATGGCCACTAGAACCTAGAACCTATGACTAAGTTAGTTTAGTCTGATATTTGTCCTCCTACCAATAGTGAGCCTGAATTTTGGAAGCAGGTGATGCCCCCCTTACCCCTCGCCCTGTAGAAAATAGTTTATGAAGACTGTGCTCAGAAGTTGTATTTTGTTGAAGATCAAATATTTCCCATGGTGTACCTCTCCCTTTATATCACTTGGTAATATTTAAATTTTATTGACTTAAAGCAGAAAGCTTATAGGTTAGTTTGGGGAAAATATATCTTTCCAAAACAAAGGTAATTTCTTCTGGAGACTGGGAAATAGTAGCTTACATCTTGACTGAAGACTTTTATTTTAAAATTTAAAAAAAATCCACAAAACATTAGACCAAATGGGAAACTTGTGAAAACAAATACAGAGTTTGGTCCCTGTGGTTTCTGTTAATTTCCATCAGGGCCCTCTGAAGCATTTCTTAGAAATCACCTGTTTTAAATAAAGAAACTCCCTCAATAGTTTAGTGATATTATATTTAATCCAATGCCTCTAAAATATAATTATTGCAACATGAAATCAGTAGATAGATAGATAGATAGATAGATAATAAAATCATTTATGCTTGCTTTTACTAAAAATCTTTGTGAGCAAGTATCTTATATCCACACATCACATGTGGCATGGCTTACGCCCCACAAGAATTCATTTCTAAAAGCAGTGGAAGCTGAGAAGTCTGAGAGTAAGGCACCAGAAGACTTGGTGTCTATCAGGAAGCCACTTCTTGTCTCATAGATACCACAAGTGTCCACACAGGGTGCTAGAGAGGACATTCTTCTATAAGAACGCAACTCTATTTGCTTCTGACCCCATTCAGAGCAGGGCACCCACCCACCCCAGCCCCTTCTATACCTCCCTGTGAAATGTTGACTCTCACATAGTGGTCATGGAAACCAAGTTCTCTCTTTCTCCTCAGTGGTCGTTTCATGGAAATAATTTCTCATTTTCTACATAGACAGCCAAGAGAGGACTGGACAAAAGGACTACAGTTTACAGTGTACTTCTCTGGGAGGTGCGTGGCAGGGAACTCTAGTCCAGAACAGCCCTTCACTGAGAGGAAGCAGGACACCAACAGCTCTGGGAAGAGCAGGGAGTTCAGCAGGTTCTTGACTTCGGATTATTACTTGACCTGGATTGAAGGTGTCTCCATTTCCCTTCATAAGACAAATTCATATGTTCTCATTCTTCTCCATGAAGTCTCCTCTCCTCCCTTCCCCTCCCCTCCCCTCTCCTCCCCTTTTCTTCTCTTCCCTCCCCCTCCGTTCCCCTCCCATCCCCTCTCCTCTCCTCTCTTCTTCTCTCCTCTCATCTCCTCCCCTCCCCTCTCCTTCTCCATTCCTAGAGCCCACATCCTTTCCTTGGTTCTCATTTCTTTTCCGGTCCAGGGAATGTTTCCTACTTCAAAGTTCTGAGTTTCTCAGGCTGAATGAAGAGCTGGGAGCTTCCTGATTATGCACTCAGTTTTCTTCAGGGTGTGGTGAATCGACATTCATCATAAAAGATTTGATTTTAGAACTTCAGTATTTCTTTTGGCTGAGTATGATTAATTTGCCGAGTGACAGTAAAGTGTGTGCTTTGATATCTCAGTAGCATTTGATGTGGTTCTTCGACAGAAACTGACTATGTGCTCCAAATGTGGCTAAGTCAGAGCTCCCATTTCACTTGGGAGACTGACACTCTGATTAGGAAGACAGTGCTCAACAAGGGATGAAGTTACTTTTGAGGATGGTTACAGAAAACAATTGCACATGGATTTGCAACTCAGAACCCTTCCTGCATACACCTGCCTCAGTCTCTTAACACAGAGACCCCAGAGACCCCATGTTGGTTTCCTAAGAAGTCTTTTCTCATTGAATCCCCCTTTTTGGAGAGAAAACTAAGGCACAGGAAGTTAAGTGAACTGCTCAGAAACTTAGCTACTCAGTGGGAAAGGCTCAAATGAAGAAGTCTGGCATGCAGGTCCTTTCTTGAGTCTAAAACTAGTTAGAGATGTCTTCCGTGTTTATTATTTTCTTCCAAACTACCTTCTCACCTCTTGTACCAATTCCTTTCCATCAAATCCTTTCATTAGGTTTATTGGTAGAAAACTACAAACAGTGGATGAGTTTAGATATGTCCAGTGCTAGCACATCTAGAGAGGTGCCTATGTCTTGCTGTGCCATCAAGATTCGAGGAGACCTCAACAGGTCAGTAAATTCCCAGGACGCACATCTTGAGGTGGTAGATTAGATGCCTGACCCCTTTCCTTAAGTCCTCATTTTCTGCCCTGTTATCTGTCTCCCCAGTGGCTGGCTTTAGCTCCCCCATCCCTAGGGTGACTTGGTTCTCACTGACATCTGGGACTGCCTCTTCACAGTGTCCTTATCTCACACGTGATTTCAATTTTACCCATGGCTGCTTCACAGAGTGCCTCAATATCCCCGTCCTTACCCTGTCAGGTGTGTGTGTGTGTGTGTGTGTGTGTGTGTGTAAGACTGATAGGAACTCAGAGCTAATGGGCACTGGGTAGGTTTGTAAGAAACCTGGGCGCCAAGCCACCAAGAATTTAGGGCCTTTGGAGCTGTCCAAAGCTGTCAGGAGAAAGCCCCATTCACTGGATACAAGGTTGGCTGAAAGGAACACTGGGAAGAAAACCTTTTTACTTCCCTTTCCACAAATTCTGTGAGAAGTTGATAAAGAAAGCAATTCCTATCTCATTTGCAGTGGAACACAACATTCTTGAAAGAAGAATAATGTTGAAACTATTGGTTTTCAAAGGAAGGAACAATCGAAATGTCAACATTTGGGAGTTTTATTTAAGTCATATTAGTAAGGACTGTCTAACTGTCTGATGTCTCCTTTTGTTATAAATTTTGGCTTGGAATGGAACCAGCGTTGAAGTTTAATTTAACCATACTTCCCACCTACAAAGGATTGTTCTCCTATCTCATTTCCTTCACAGTACTGGGGCCTTTGCTGCTTGTTAGGTCTACTCTGACCTTAATAGAGGTCACAAGCAATTGCCTACAGCCATAGACAAAGAAGAGATGCTCACATCCATTCAAGCTTTCAATTTGCCTGATGTTTCTTTTCATGTCTGCTGGACTCCTAAAGCATGGCCTTCATTGTGCTGCCTCCTTGAGTTAATGAGCAAAACCCAGACTTTAAAGATATAGCATGTTCCCTTTCCTTCCTCCCATTCCTCTGCTCCTCATCCCTCACCCTTATTCTTTCTTATTTTTTTTTGACCTTTAGTTAAGGATATTAAATCTCTTATAATAAGTTTCACACATTACCACTTATAAGAGTAAAGTCTCTATAGTTATTAGAAAGATTGTCATGTGATTCTGGTCATGATGCAAACAGAGTCCCGACATGGCAGTCAAGACCTGGGGTCTGGGCTGCGTATGTAGCTCAGTGCCCAGTGTTTGCTTATCACATGCAAGGCAGTGGATTGGACCCCAATCACTGCAAAAAAGAGAAGAGGAGAGTAGGGTTTGGGGAATTTGTTACTGTCGTGTCAGGCAAGTCTTATCTTTCCCCTGAGAATCATTCTCTTGCACTTGTCTTAGATATAAATCTGGAAAATGAGCTAATTCTTCCGTCCAAATTCTAACCAGACCTGACCCTCTTTAGTTCCTAAAATCATACCAGGTATGCTCAGGGCAGCATAGCCACACAAAACGAGCTAATTCTCCATAATTCTTTGACGTCTTTTTCATTTAAAGCCCCATGTGAGCATAGTGGTTTTAGTAAGACAGTCGTGACTGTTGGCTTGTAGTAATCAAACTTGAATGGCATTGAACATGCATTTAAAGATTAAAATCTAATGAGTCTTTCTTCTAATAAGGGAGTATAATGGCAATGCACGTATTGCAGTTCTGACCAATGTTTTCCCCAGTAAAATTAAATTCATCTACTCCAAATTGCACAGGTATAAAATCTTTCCGTTTGTAAATAGTACCTAAAATTTTATTAGTTCCTGGAAGAATTTGTGTTTTGGTTAGAAGAACAAAATGTTTTTCATTTACTTGCAATCCTTTTTACAAGTACAGATTCATTTGCCCTCAGTTTTCTGGTCTTTGCTGTTACCTTCCTGCACGTTAGCATTTTGATTTGTCCAATTCACCCCAACAGCTTCTGCAATCTCCATTGGCAGGATATGATGTGTGAAGTCTGTTTTCTTTTTTTAATCAGCTGTTGGTGTACTTTTCAACTTAAAATATTTTATTTTTCAATTTTTAGAGATTTTTTTTTTTTATAGTTTCTCTCAGTCTGACTTTGGTTCTCTCTGGAACTACCATGATTGGATGATGGACACAGCAGGAGTGGCTTCTCTGGTTACTTTGACTAAAAACCTGTCAATAACAGTTTAAAGAAGTAGAGATTTATTGGGGCTGATAGTTTCAGGGGGCACAGTCTATCAAGGCAGGGCAGCACCGCCACGGGAACAGGTGGCGTCTTGTCACCTTGTGTCAGCTGTCAGGAAGCAGCAAGTTAACAGGAAGTGAAGCAGATGATAAAATTTTAATACCCATCCTCAGTGATCCACTTCCTCCAACAAGGCTCCTCCTTTTCCCACACAGGGCACCAACTGGGGACCAAATGTTCACACACATGGTCCTACTGGAGACATTTCACATTCAAATCTCATCAAACACTTGTCAAACTCTGTCATTTCTTACTTGGTGCTTTAGTTACCATCTTTTTACCTTCATAAATTTCCTGCTTTGGAGGGAGTTTCTTTTTCTTCCCTGGGATTTCCACTGAGATATTAGTTGACCCAAAATAATTCTGTCATGCACTGGCTTTTCAATCATAGTTTTAGTCTCTCAATGTCCTGTGTTGTCAATTATCACATCACCAGAACATTTGGATCTGTGCTTGTTTCCAGTGCTGTCAATCAAATAATTGATTGCCTCTACTGAATTTTAAAGATTTCAAATAATGAGCACACCTTTAATCCCAGCACTCAGGAGGCCAATGCAGGTGTGACTTCAAGGCCAGTCAAGAGCTACACAGTGAGACCCCGTCTCAAGAAAAAAAAATCAAAACGTTCCAATCACATGGCTTTTGGCTGCTGTGAAAGAACCCCCAGGATTCCTGAGAAGAAAGGTTAGTTTTGGCTTCCAGTTTGGTGGTTTAAATCCAGAGTCTAAGTCTCCTGCTCTAAAACAAGTGCAGGCTAGAGCTAAGCTTCTTATCTCAGGGTGTCCAGGAGACAAGGAAGGGCTCCCACAATCCCTTCAAGTTCACACCGCAGTGGCCAAATTTTCTTCTGTCAGCCTCACTTCTCAGAGTTTCCATCAGCTCCTAGTAGGAGCACAAGGCGGTGGCCAATTTTTACCATGGGAGCCTGGGAGAATGTTTTAAGTGTCTTATTCTTAGATTCATTTTTATTGTTTTAAAATTGCTCTGATTAATGTCCCAGTGAATGTTTGCCTCTTCCATTAATCCGACCAAGGTAAGCTGTGTGACTTTGCTATTTGGGGAGCATCTAAACTGTTGAAGTATGAAATGATAATTAGAGTATGCCTTTATGTGGGAGGAAGAATATCCCAGTGGTCAGAAAAACATGTAGGAAGGAAGAGACAGCTCCTACAAACTTCTCTTGTAAGTCCAAACCATAAAACAAAAGACAGATTTTCATGAGTCACCTAAAAATTGCTCTTTGTGATTTCAAGATATTTGAAGAGATGTTGGAACTGCAGTGAGCTCTTCAGTTTCACTCTATGTGTGTATACATGTATGTGTGCACATATGTGTGTGAGTATGTGCACATACATGTGTGAGTGTGTATATATGTGTATGAATAAGTGTACATATGTGTGGTGCATATGTGTGTGAGTGTGTACATACATGTGTGAGTTTGTGTGTGCATACTTGTGTATGAATATGAGTGTGTGTTCATGTTTGTACATATATATATATATATATATATATAGTTTGTATACATGTGTGTATGTGACATATGTGCCATGGTGTAAGTGTAGAGGCCAGAGATCAATCATGGATGTTGGGGCTCACACTTCACTTTGTTTGAAACAAGGTCTCCTGCTAGCCTCTGTATGTCAGGTGAGCTGGCCCATAGCTTCCAGGGAGTCTCCTGTCTCTACCTCTCATCTTACCATGAGAGCACTGGAATTGTGATATGAGATGCTGTGTTTGACTTTAGTTGGGTTCTGGGATTTCAAACTCAGGCTGTTAGGCTTGTGTGATGAATACTTTGTCCACTGAGCCATCTCCGTTGACCAGGATCCACTCTTTCCACAACTGGGCGTTAACTGATACTTTCCACGTGTCCTCCTCTCCCTTACTGAGTGTATTGAAAGCAGAGATGTGTAATCATGGGGACACTTACTCTTCAGTGTTTCCTGGTAGCCTTCAAGCCAATGAATTCCATGTGCTGTGAAGTAAACTGATTAAGCCGTACTGAGTAACAAAAATGAAGCTTATAGGAATAGACTGACTGTGACCCTTTTCTGAAGGGAAGATGGATTAATAAGATAGAGTCTGCCACAGACCCAACTCTCAGGAAACATCTGAAAGACTTTCCAGAAAACCACAATGACTGATGAACCACACACTGATACATGCTGGTTCAAAAGCCAGTGACAAATGTGTTTTTGTAATGCCATTTGGGACCCAAATATATGTGAGAAAACACACGTTAGAAACGGGGGGATGAAGGACAGAGAATTTTGAATATGACTGTAGGAATAGCAGGGGCACAGGGCCAGGCACACACACACACACACACACACACACACGGTGGTCATACAGAATTTCTTACCCTTGGGACTGACACTGAGGGCAGGTGACTCTTGTTCTGGGGTTAGTCTATGCTTTGTGGAATAATTAGCAGCATCCATACCATCTCCCTACTGGATGCTAATGGTATTCCCATTATTCTTATTATAAACCAGGAAATGTCTCCAGGCACTGCAACGTGTCTGCCAGAGATGTTTAATAAAAGAGAAATGATATTATTATGTATTACTTGAGCCCCACACCCAGTTCTGTTGGCTGTTGTATGAGTACCTCTGACACTGGACCGAATCCCATGTTTCATGACCTTAACTTCTCATGCACTTCCCTACCATAGTGATGAGAACTCCTCCTTTCTGCTCTCTCAGGATGAACCACATCCTGGTCATTGCCAAATATACACTGCCCTGCTCTGTGAAAAATTTGTGTGTTGAAATTCTGACAGTGAGGGTGATAATCTTAGAAGACAGCACCTTTAGGAAATTATTAGATAATGAATACGAAGCCACCTTGAATAAGATTAGTGACCCCAGATGGGATGACATGCTTGTAGTCACCACACGCAGGAAGCTGAAGCAGGAGGATTGTGAGTTTGAAGCCAGCATGGGCTATGTCCCGAGACCTGAGAGCAGCTCGCTGTCTCGCCAACAATGTAAGGACAAAGCAAGGACATCTATGATAGAGGAAGCAGACCCTCGACTGATGAATCCACGAATAACTGAATCTTGAGCCATTCAGCCTCTGAAACTGTAAAACAGAAAACTCAGTATTTATACTGGCTAGTTTATAGTGCTTTGTGGGGGCAGCCTGCATTAACCGAGAGCATCTTAAAAAGCCTGAACTGAGTCAGTTAACTTACACCTTTTATCTTGACTTTGACTGAGAACAGAATTCTGATACACATTGTTCAGTAAACTTTTGCCAAAGGAAAGTCCCTGTTTCTGTGTAACATAATCCTTTTAGTAGTCTATAGTTATCTATAGAGGAGGTAACCAGAAGTTCACCTATGACCCGTGGACTCCAAATACAAGTGATTCAGGCTAAATTGCAAGGTGTAGTAGCTGCAAGTAGCAAAACGTGGAAACGTTTAAGCAGTGTGGACTGTAAAATTCAAACAGAACGTCTCCATGGACCCTGTGGACTCAGATGCCTCAGTGATCTGGGGCTGGAGTGGACCAAGCAAGAACAGATGGGAAACTCTTAAACTAATAAACAGTACACACGAGATGTCTGGAGCACCTGCACTTCGGGACGGTATGCAAGCTGGGAACTAAGCTAGAGACTTCAACACACACACACACACACACACACACACACACACACACACACACGGACATGGGTCACCCTTGATAGAAGAATGTCACGTTTATTGTGCTCCAGGGAAGCTTATATAGGGATCCTTAACTGATAGCCATGCCCCAGCTCCCGGGATCTTTCAGCTGCAGACCTCACCAGAACCCACTCCCCTGCCATCAGGGTCTCGTGCTCAGAGCAGCTGCAGGCGCAGGAAAACAGGTGGTTTTTCTCAGTTCACTCCAGTAGGCAAAGGGTCTGAGGCAGGCAAAGAGAGTCAAGGGGCCAGGGGTCTGCAGCCCCCAGCAATGACAACTAGTCTTCAGCTAAGATTCAAACACTGTATGAGGGGCAGGCAATATCTCAGAGAGTTCCAGTTGTTTCTAGATAGGATAAGGAGAATTTGACTGGAGTCAGGTGCTACAGACAAAATCTTACAAGAGAATGTCCTTTCTTCAGTCCTGGTCATTTTATTACTGTCAAACACACACACACACACACACACACACACACACACACACACAGCTAGTTATGGTTGAATCACATCCCCTAGAAAGATACACTGAAGGGCTGGAGAGATGGCTCAGTGGTTAAGAGCATTGCCTGATCTTCCAAAGGTCCTGAGTTCAGTTCCCAGCAACCACATGGTGGCTCACAACCATCTGTAATGAGGTCTGATGCCCTCTTCTGGCCTGCAGACATACACACAGATAGAATATTGTATATTAAATAAATAAATATTTTTTAAATAAAAAGAAAGATACACTGAAGACTTTACCCCTGTACTGCAGAATGTCACCTTTGTTGAGAATAATGTTATTGCAGCTCTAAGTAGTTAAAATGAGGTGTCTGAGGCAGGACTGGTCCATCGCATATGACTGGTGTCCTGATCAGAAAACAATCCCAGTAAGGATAGCATGTGACAAGAAAGGCAGAATTAAGGGCTGCAGCCACAAGCCAAGAGCTCCCAGAAGCCAGGCAGAGGGAAGAAAGATTCTCCCAGGTTTCAGAAGAAGCATGGCTCTCCTCACACCCCTGAGTCTGGACTTCTCTTTAGTAGTTTGACTCAGATTGGTTTTGTCGGGTCTGATCTAGTCAGGACTATTTTGGTTTGATCTGGTTTGGTCTGGTAATGCTGAGAACTGAACATCCCAGGGCCTTACACATGCCAGGCAAGTATTCCACTATTGCCTCACCCCCAACCCAATCGTGGACCGCTAACTCCCAGAACTGAGACAGAAGCTTCTACTGGTTTAAGCCACTCAGGCATGGTAGCCCTGTGGAGAGCAAGACCATCGCCAAGGACAAGCGCTGTCATTCACCTGTGCATATGTAGTGGAAGCTGTTCCTCTGAGCCCCGTGTCCCCTCCACGCAGACTGGGGTCTCGGGTCTCTACGTGGATGTCATGGATGACTGCAGCGCACCAAGCCCATCTGTTCTCTATGCGCTACCATACAGTACATGAGCTTCGGGCAAGGGGCTGGAGATTGAAAGACACAAACAGAGGGACAGACTTCTAGTCACTGGTAAGAAGCCCTTTATTTAATAGCACCACGGTGGCTTATATACCCAACACAGTCAGGCGGGCCAACCTTATCCTCTGATCCTCAAGGCAAGGCAACACGTGCTCATGAAGCAGAGCTGGTGAACAACTTTAACACAGCTCCCAGTAACTCAAATCAGAAGGAAAGTAAAGATCTCTAGCAGGGAAGAGCAGCTGGAGGCCAGGACTCCAAATGGTCCCAACAAATGATGACCTTCTGTGCTGATATTCAAATTCCGCTGTACCTGGTGGCTCCTCCCCTGGGATCTGTTCGTCTTCCATGGCTCTTAGGCCAGGACGGCTAAAAGCTAAGGACCACATACCTTTGCTTTTAAAGTGAAACTCGGAAGGAAGGACTAAGCTGTCCCACTCTCAGGGGACATCTGTCAGGGTGCTCCTGGCCCCACCAATCCTTTCCATCCTTGTCTCATGGAGACAGGAGGCATGGTTGGTGTTTTCCCTAGTAAGAGGTCAAGATCATGGTGTAAAAGATCATCCCTCTTTTCGAATATCCCAGCAGCGTCCTTATGTGTGCAGTGTTGTGTATTCCTGGTAATCACGATTCTGACAAGGAAATGTGTCCGCGAGATGGCCTCCTCATTAGCACCGAGTATCTGAGGGCAGAATCGCTTAGTTCACTAAATATGTCCATGGAAGTCTGCTCTTTGAAGTGAATTGACTTTAATACATTTAAACGGCCTTGAATCAGAATGAACTAATGCATTTGGGATGGCAATGCTTCAAGACATGACCATGGATTATATATACCACATTCTGATTAAAACAACTGGTCACATTCAGCTCTTGGGGTGGGTTTTTTGGTTTTATTTTTGTTTTTGTTTTTTTAACTTGGTTTTCATGACAGTGTTGGTAGCAGTTTACCGCTCCATGTTGAATCTCATTAAAACCTGGATAATCGTGGTTGGAATTTAGAACTATTAAGTAAAGGGCAAGAAGAGGCTAAATCTAAACTACACGATGAATGTGGTAGGTGGGGAAGGGAAGACAATGGAAAGAGATGAATGAAATAAAGTCCAGTCAACGTCAGCCAGTTGGTTTCCTACTGGGACAGGTGTAATGGTGAATGAGACATTCTTTTAGAAATTGAAAATTTTATTACCATTATTCCAAAATAATAAGAAGGGAGTGTGTACTATTCCTACCTCACCAATAGATAGCCAGAGGCAATGGGATTTTTGTGTTGATGTGGGTGACTTGCGAAGCCATGGTCTTGCCATGATGTACAGAGCCTTCTCTGCATAAGCACGGGCAAATTCTTTTTCTTCTTTTAGGGTGGGAAACAAAGTAGCATCATGAGAGCCTTCACCACCTCAGCCTCATGCAAATACCTGGTTTCCACACGTCTCCACCGCAGTCAGTAAGCCTGTGGGTAACGGTGCTTGTAGATGTCTGACTGTCAGTGTGAGCAGGGTCTGGAGTGGAGACTGACTGGTGTCTGCTTGCCCTCCTAGGAGCTGAGGTGACATACATGAATATGACTGCCTACAACAAGGGCCGGCTGCAATCGTCCTTCTGGATTGTGGACAAGCAGCACGTGTACATCGGCAGCGCGGGTTTGGACTGGCGGTCCCTTGGACAGGTAATTTTCCCATCATCTCTAAACTCAACAGCTGTGGCCATTAAGATGCTTGTCTCCAGAGAGTATTCAGACACCTATGGCATTTTTTTTTTAATTTGGGATGCAAAGGACAGCACCAAGGGGCTAGAAATTCTCTGTGGCTCATGGGGAAAACCGGCATCATGTGGGATAACTGGAATTGGGAAATCGTATTAGTACGGTCTGCTCTGCCTATGTAGCCATGTGCCTTTCAGATGTCACTCTTTCCTCTGTCTTAAACCACTCTCTTTCCTGCCGACTCTCTCCACCTGTTTCTCATCCTTTATAGTGAGGCAGAAAAGCATGCTCAGCTACAGAACTGGCAAGCAGGTTCAGGTACAGAACAGACAAGCACACTAAGGTATAGACGAAATGAGCAGGGTGCAAAAAACAAGTCAGAAACCCAACTGTTTTCCTCCACACTGAAGAGATGGTATACAGCTAAAAGAAAACTTACCAGGTTTGTTATTGCCACATTAAGAACTAAGACTTCCTCTTGGAATAGTAATGAGCAAAAACAAGCCCAAACTTGAATTCTCCACTTCTCTTCCTGTGCGGCCCATCTGTCTAAAGCCTGTGGTTACTAACCTGTCTGTAGTTTGTCTGTTGTGTGTCTGACCTGTTCCTCTCACCTGTCAACTGTGCTTGTGTGTTGTACCACTGGGTCTGTTCTGTGTATCTGTATGTGTGTTTGTCTGTCTGTCATGTCTATCTGTCTTACCTGTCCCTAGCAAAGGGCTTTGCTCTGTGTTTGCTGAGCAGCATGGAAAACAAACGGAAAAGGAGAAGATCCTTCACAGAAATCTTTAACAGAGTTTTACTGGGAAAGAAATTGCTTACTGGCCCAGAATGGCTGTCATCAGTCCACGACTATGTACTGCCTCCAGCATTTATGGTGGATACTGCTTTTGTTTCAGGTTGCTTTCAGCCTATTGGCTGCTTTCAGCAAATGATTACCACAACAAATGCATACACACACACACACACACACACACACACACACACACACATATATATATATATATATATATATATTATTCAGGGTCAGGGCAAGGAAGAGTCTACAAATGAAGATTAATAGCATTTAGCTTAGGCTGTAAAATCAGATTACAGGGGAAATTCAAGGCATAATAAGGCTGATTGTGTTTTTCTTTTTTTTTCTTAAAGGAATGTTAAACTTAAATAAGTCAAATACACAGTAGAATAGTTTGTGCCAGTCTTAGGTGATCTTGAGGCATTTTATAAATGTGACTACAAATCTGACAAAAGCTCACTCTCCTCCAAGGCAAGAAGGATTTTCACCCCTCAACCACACCACAACCAAGGTGTTTGTTCTAGTTTCAGGTTTATAAGACAGCTACAGTCAGTAATCTGGTAGGACTACTGTTGCCAATATGACAGTCTCACACCCCAGCTATAGATGGGAACAGTAAGAGAAAATGCCACAGCTCCTGGAGAGGAAGACAGTGTCAAAGAAAACATTGCTTATTTTATATTCATTCATTAAAAAGTGCTGTCTAAACCATTAAAAATTGTTCTGGGAAGGTTAGAGGAGGAGGATGGGTGTGTTGATGGGAATGATTAAGCCATATGATGTTCCCTATATGGGCTTTCTTATGAAAATATGTGTCCTTCTGCTGGTTGTAAATTTAATAGCAAGTTAAACTCCTTGTAGAACAGAGATGTGGGCCATGGCAGGAGAAGGTTTTCCAAAAGATTACCACTTACATGTCAGACACAGTGCCTGTGAATATTTTTAAAGATCTTAGTTTTATTCTTAATTGTGTGTGTGTGTGTGTGTGTGTGTGTGTGTGTGTGTGTGTATAAGTCAGTATGTGTGTCTCAGGCAGTGTGTGGAGGTATCTAAATGAGTGTAGGTGTCCTAAGTCCAGGGACATTGAATCCCCCAGAACCAACATTACAGACAGATGTGAACTGCCAGATGTGGGTGCTGGGAACCAAACTTGGGTCCTCTATAAAAGCATTATATGGTATTAACCACTGAGCTGTCTCTCCAGTCTTTACAATTACTTCTTCATTTGTCATAACAATTTAATGGTAGATATTATCTCTCTCTTCCTTTTATGGTAATCCCAGAAAAAAATAAACAAAAAGATCTCGTTCTGAAGGGAAACATGAATAAATTAATCCCACATTAGCTTTGAATAAGGCATAATAAGGGGTTCTTTATTTAAAGGGGAATTCACAGATTACAATGGGGAACAAGAATGGAATTCAGCATCCAGGTGTTGGGTGGGGTAGAAAAAGAGCGGGCTGGCCATTGGCTGAAGGAGGTTCTCCATCACCTCCCCCTTTTGTCTAAATAAGAGAGTTTCAAACCATATACAATAAGAACAGGTATCAGGTATAAAAATTAGAATTACAATCAGCATAAACAATATTAGGCAAGAGACACATGCTCCATCACTGTTCCTGCCCTTTCTCATCCAAAATAATAAAATACATTCCAACCAGGTTAAGGTCACTCTCACAGTCTTAAACTAGCTGTTACATCAGCCAAATCCACATCTTGCATTTCGTTCTTAGTGATTTGGAGCATTCATATCAATCAGCCCAAAGTCACACTTGTTTTTGTTTGTTTTTTGTCTTGAGGGTGCTAAACAAAAGTCTTAACCTTGTTCCCATGCTCTTAGCCATCTTCCCCATGTTCCACCTGGAGCAAGCTGCACTCTTCTGGTGGAGGTGGAGAGGAGATACCATCTGAAAAGCAGGAGGGGTTTAGGATTCTGTCACATGACTGTTTACTATCCCTGTAGTTTCCCTGTGCCAACTGCCACTCAGCCAGGACTTCTTTCTCATTTGCATCTAGCCCTTCCTCCTCTTCTCCACACCTGAGCACAAACACTGCCTCCTGCCTGGCCCATCTTTCCCACATCACTCTCAGTTTGGGTGCCACGTTACTGTGCGCGAGGGGACCAGTAAAGAAACTACCAACATGGCTGGTTCATGATTGGGGAAGGTTTTTACTGTGGATCAGAGAGAGAAAGTATCTGAAGGCATCTGGAAGAGTCCAGAGTAGAGAAAAAAGAAGAGGACTGGACATGGCTGGGGTTATCTGTGTGAGAATGGAGAGCAGGGTGGGAGAGCCTAGTGGAGATTGCAAGGAAGGGAAATGGTGAGAATAGCAGGGGTGGGGAAAAACCTTGCCTATGAAGAAAGCAGGACCTGAGGTAGACAGGCCAGGAGGCTGGTGTGGCAGCTTTGAATGTATGGATGGTACTTATGAATAGGAACTGAGGGAGCCTGGAGGCAGGCATGAACTTTGGTAGGTGCTACAGGTATATGTCAGTGAAGAGCCACGTGTCCCTTTTAAGCATAGGCAAGGGACACATAGCTTTTGGTAGAGGGGAACCATGGCTGTTATCTGTCAGCCAGACATCCTTCTATAGCTTGAATTGAGCCAAGACAGACATTTCCGGGCATACGTTCTTCCTAAACCTAACAGTTACTCTACACTGCGTCACTGTCATTGAGTGTTCCTCTTCAGCAAAATGAACCTTCCAAGAGTCAAGTTCAGCTTATGCCATCAACTTTCCATTCTGTGAAGCTTTCTAGGGAAATCCACTATTGCTAATAATGATCTTCTTTAATCTACGCCACATGAAAGAAATGAAAGCGCTGCTCTTTCAGCTTCCATTCGGTGTGGGCCTCCTCTGCCTGGCTTCTAGCTAAGCACAGGAAGCTTGCAAATAATTCTGCTGTCTCCTCATTCTACAAAGGAAGAGAGGCCATAGGTCAGCTTGAGGTCATGTGACCTTCTAGGAACTGGTGAAGTTGAAATTCAAACCTATACCCTTTAATGTTTCACTTTCATCTAATCTTCTAATTTCTAAAAATAAGTTGCACTTGGCAAAAAAAATTTATTTACATTTTTTCCCATTATTTTGTTGGGGTAAGAAAAATCAACAACACAATTCTTTTCAAAGTCCTGTTCACTTCCAAGCAATAGCAAGGCCTTGGTGATGTGGTGGCCATGGAATGACATCTAACTGTAACTCGGGACTGAAGCTCTGCAATCTCCCTCCATCCCTGGGTTGAATTTCAAAGACCAGAAGGCTGTGTGTGTGTGCGTGTGTGTTGTGTGTGTGTGTGTGTGTGTGTGTGTTTACTTCTGTATTCCTCACCTCCTATTGTTCCTTCAAGGACCTCCTTAGGGTTCCTGCCCACATGGAGTCCTTAGGGAAGAAACAGAACACCCCTCCATCCTTCCCTCTTCCTGAGCACCTCCAGACCCCAGGGAGGAAAGGAAAACTGCAGCAGGAACAAAGGCAACAAAAGGCCAGCCAGAGAGGGAAGCTGGAAAGAAGCTGAAAAGCAAGCTCACAGCAGTCTCCAAATGCTCTGGAGGCGGGAAGCTGAAAAGGGAGAAGCTGGGGAGGGAAATATGAAAATCAGGCCTTTAGAAAAAGTTACATGTATAACCTTTGAACAAACCTTCTTAGCTTGGAGTTGAAAGGTGGGATTCAATAGGTTCATTGACATCAAGAACTCGGCAAGTCTGGAGTAGAGAGAGATTAAAATAGCGCTCTTCAATGCGATTGTAATAAACAAGAATAGGCCGATTTAAACCCTGAGCGTGAACACCTTCTGCAGCATGGGCAGGGAACCACGTGACCTACCCGGACCTTCTGCTGTGTGGGCAGAGAACCACTTGACCTACCCGGACCTTCTACAGTGTGAGCAGGGAACCACACGACTTACTCAGACCTTCTGCAGCGTGGGAAGAGAACCATGAGACCTACACAGACCTGCTGCAGCATAGGCAGGGAACCACATGACCTAACTAGACTTTATACAGCATGGGCAGGGAACCATGTGGCCAGCTCAGGATCTATGTGATAGGTCAGATTTTTAAGTTTTTAGTCTTGGAGCTGGAAATCAATCTAACAGTGACTTATTTTTTAAGGTGTATATTGTGGCATGTTATTTCAAGGGCGTGGTCTTGATCATTGTTGGGGAACGGACTCTTACACCTAAGCTTGAGAAAGTATAGGTTTCCTTTAATAGTCTCTTCACTGTTGGGATTCCACAAAGCCTTCAATACGCAAATATATTCTGAGAAGGTTGGTAAGATGCAGTACTCATCACCCCTGGTTGACTCTGAAACACTCTTCATGATTAATTTTCTAGATCACCAACGCGCTAGGGACACTGAGACAGGATCCAGCTTTGAAGGCTGGTAGGTCATTTACCTCTGACCTACAGAGAGCTGACCTCTGTAACTGTTGGAGTTTCATAGCCCCAAATTCCAGCAACTAAAAATCAAAAATAGTCATTAAAAATCACTTCTAAATTGGTTATAAGGAGATTTTCCCCCCTCATCATTATTCCATAAACAGTACAGCATAGCGCCAGCTACCTATACAGCCTTTCCAGAGCATTCTAAGTGCACTGGGGATTGCTAGTAAACTCCAGGAAAATAGGGGTGGGCTGTGTAAACACTGTGGCATTTCATGCGAGGGACTTGAGCATCTGTGGACTCTCGTATCTCACAAGAACTCACCTCTCCTCTCAGTTCTGCTTCTCTGTAGAACTCTGACTGACAGAGATGGTGAATAAGAACTGGAAGAAAGATTTGATGGGAGAGAGCTGGCAAAGTGGTGTCCCCGACACTAGTGGGCTATGAGGGATGAGCTAGAGTGAGCAGGTGGCACAGTTCCCAGCACCTGGAACTGGGCCACTGGGAGAGGACAGCACTGTCAACAAAGACAGTCTGTCATCAGAGGGTAGGCCCGATGTCCAGTGGACTGCTGGAAAAGAAAAAACAGTGAGGAGATGGACCAGTGCGGCTGTTTATAGCGGGAACACTTACTGACCCTAAAGATGCTGTTGTCTCCGGCAATGACCATTTGATGGACACTGATGTAAGTCACAGTCCTTCACCAAGTCCCATTCCTGCTTTCAGATGCCTCTGTGGCCTGGAATTAATGAGAAAGTCACTAAGACATAACCAGTCTCTGAGCTCCTCTCTTGTGTGTTTCATTGTGTATATGAGTATATAGTGTATATGTGTACACATGTATACATGTGTGTGTGTGTCAGAGGACAAAGGTCAGCTGCAAGTGTTGTTTGTTAGAATGGCATCCATCACCAACAACCACCCCCTGGAGACACGGTCTCCCACTTTTATCTGGAGTTTGCCAGTTAGACTAGTTAGTCCTGAGAATCCACCAAGCTCTGCCTTCCCTGTGCAAGGATTACAAGTACATGCTACCATAGCTGGCTTTTTATAAAGTGGATTCTGAATGATTGGAGATGGCACTGGGGTCCTTCGCGACTACACAGCAAATGACACTGGGGTCCTTCACGACTACACAGCAAGCAATTCACTGTCGAATCCATCTTCCCAGCCCTTGAGTCTGCTTTCTTCCTTTTTTGTACTCATTCAAAGAGAAGGTCAGAGGCAGAGTGCTAAAGCCTTATTGAGTTTGCAGTGGGCAAGAGTCATGGTGCAGGCCACTCTGCCTTTCCTATTTGGTGCTAGCACTGAGCTGATGTTTTTCTTAAGATTTACAGGCTCCTGGAGGCGTGCTTTAGCTCCTAGGGAAGGGGTACACCTACGAATTCGGGGAACTAGTTATCAAGACCAAAATGTAAATGAAAAGGCAAAAGGCAATTCAACTGCAAATACAGCAGGGAATAATTAATACTCCTGAGAAAACATTTAACAAAGGAAAGCAAATAATTAACTCTTCCTTATTGGTTTAGAACTTACCTGTGCAGCTCAGAAAGGTCGTTTTTTTGTTTGCATGTACATTGTAAAGTGAATGAGGAGGTGGAAGTCCCTGCTTTTAATACAATATATGTATTAGGAGACTGTGTTTTCAATAACAAAGGCATGCAAATTTTCTGCAATTTCTATAGTGGCAATTCTACAAGTAATATTATTCAAAGCACCATAAATAAATCTTTTCTTCTTGTCTCCTATGGGAACCGTTCTTACAAAGTCACTGAATTGTCTCCTGCCTCCCCTTTTTGCGGTGACACGGAGAACAAGAGATCATTTTTGCCTTTCTCCTGCCCTTTCTCGCAAAAGGAACAGTCACAGCATCATTTCTGAGTAAAGTTTACTGCTGAGCTTGTCTTCAATGTCACGTCCACTTGCACTTTCCCTATCTGTTCTAAATAGCAGGTCACCTAAGGTCTCCTAACATGGCTTGTCTTGAGATGTCTGTCCTGGTCATTTTTTTAAAAATTATGTGGTTCACTATTATTTTGTGTGGGGTGGATCATGTGTGCCATGGTGTGTGTGTGTGTGTGTCTGTCTGTCTGTCTGTCTGTCTGCTTAGGTCAGAGATCAGCTTCATGCGATCAGCTCTCTTCTTCCATCTTTCATGGATTCCTGGGATGGAACTCGGTTCCTTGGGCTCCAGCTGTCAGGCAGCAAGAACCTTTACCTGTAGAGCCATCTTGTTGCCCCTTGATCATTTTTCCGCTAGATACATTCCACTGGGCTAAAAGTTCTCCTACATTATAAATTCCTTGAGGTCAAGTAAGAGACTTGCCTTCAAGCCAGATTCAAAACCCCTGTTGCTGTGGACTTGTGCCTCTCAGCAGCCAAGCTCTGGGCTGTTGCTAGGTTTCCCACTCACCAGTCTCACCGTTCACGTTGGTTGCTTCCTAAGCTGTCATTCTGCAGTGAAACGCAGAGGTTGAAGTCAGAATGGAAACTGACATCTTTTTCTTGTTCTTGTAACGCTATGGCCCCGGGCGAGTTGTGCCACCTCCTTGAGTTTCATTTTACCAACTCAACAGCTGAACTAACAATAATGCTCTATGAAGTTGCTAGGGAACCAAATGAGTTTTTCCTGGCAGCACACCTGAAGCAGGAGGACTGTCAATAAACTGTGGTCATTGAGCAGATGCCAAGGAAACAGAGTTGTCTAGGCCAACAAGGGACGTCGGTATTGATGCCTGTTTCATGTCACCAATGATGGTGCCACTGATCTCTCTCACAAACACAATGGCCTTTTTAACAGCATAATATGGGGAGCAGTGGCATCATAGGGGCATGACCCACTGTGATTTACTGAAGACTTTAATGCCCTGCCAGAGAGCTTTGTTTTTTAGTTACTACCAAAGGCAATGCCCAGATGATTAAGCAAAGTGAAACAAATAGAGAAAATAGAGCTGAAACCATAGTTTGGGGGAAAGTAGACTTGGGTTTTCACATGAGTCAGGCCAGTGCTCACAGGAAGTTGAGGGGGAGTGTAGTTGCAATGGAGGAAAGTTTCAAGCAGGCTCTGGATGTGGAGGGTGTGTTGTACACACTTTGTTTTACTTATGTCAGAAGCAAAGACAGAAGCAAAGGAAACGAGAAGTCACTGCTCAGGCTCAACACACTGGTGCTGATTGCTAAAAGCTCTGGCTCCTGGCAAGGATTGTGGCAGCCAGTAGAACCCTGACTGGCTGCTACAAGTTGTAGGTCAGAGTTCCAACTTTGCATGTGGCCTGGCTGTTTTCCAGTTATCTATTCAATATCAGGCCTCCTAAGCGTTCACCCCACCTACTGTCTCCCTATAAATTGGTTTTTTCAGTCCCTGGGTAGTAGGAGCTCATACTGAGAACCACTATAGACATCCCCTGAATGTGCTTAATAATATGAAATCCCTGTGTCCCCTCAGTTCCTGGTACATTGATGTGGGAGGTGACGTATGCTGTGAATACATTTTACTGCCATTGGTTAATAAAGAAGCTGCTTTCAGCCAATGACTTTACAGGCTGAGAGAGAGAGAGAGAGAGAGAGAGAGAGAGAGAGAGAGAGAGAGAGTAGACAGAGTCAGGAAAAATCTATGTAGCAGCCCGCAAGAGACAGATGCCTCCACCAGAGCACACAGGAACCTTGCCAGTAAGCCACAGCCTCATGACATTATACAGATTAATAGAAATGGGTTAATTTAAAACATAAGAGTTAGCCAGAAATATGCATAAGCTATTGGCCAAACAGTATTGCAATAATATCATTCCTGTGTGATTATTTCGAGTCAGGGCAGTCAGGAAATGAACTAACGGCTTTTGCCAGCAGCACATACTGAGTGTTAAAATGTGTTACTGGATGCATGCATGCCTTAACAAAATAAATAGTCTTTAATCATCCAGTAAGGCTTAGAGCAGTGAACTGAATTAAGATTTGAAATTTCAGGGAAAAAAACGATTTCCATCAATAGAAACAAGAATCTTGTGACATACATATTTCCAAAAAAGCTATCCAGTATTGTCAGGATAGGCTTATAGGAAGTGAACTCCAGGATGTCCACATCCCTGGGATTCATTGGAGGGACAGTAAATGGTTCAGTATGCCTGGGCTTTTGATTGAAGGATAGTTAGAGTAGCTCCGGCTCCCTCATCCAAACTTACGAGTTCAATAAATGTGAGCTAACATCATCATCTTTGTCATCTTTATCACATTCCTTGTCAGCAAGGATTTAGAATGCCACCACTTCCCTAACCTTTACTACACAGTTGTTTAATATTCTAATATGAAGTCTTAATCTTTAAGTTACATAGGTATTATTGGTCAATAGTCATTAATGTTTGTTATACTTTTAGTCAGATTAATTAGGTTCTTTAGATGCATAGAGATTGTATTCTGTGTAGATAGATTATCTTCAACCTCTTCAAAGATCTGTAGAACATGGCATTTAAATAACTTAGGATTCTGTTGACATGAGACATGATTACTCCTGGCAGCACCAATCTATTCCTGAGTGAGGGTTGAACACCAAAGACATTTCACTTGGAGTTTGTTTTTTTCTTGGCACAACTGGCTTTTGGGCAAGGAATTGCTCATGTCTCAACCACTGACCAAGTGCCCAATATCTGGACTGGACAAGCAGGATACAATAAAAAAGACTGCCAAATCTTGCCCAGACAGGGTTGGATGATTCTGAAAATGTCAATTTTTCTAGGCTTTAGCCAAAGTTGGTTGCCTCAACAAGGCAAATGAGACTTTGGGTGATTGCTCAGGCAGCCAGTTATCTCTGTCATCTACTACACATTTCGGAAACTGCTTGATTGCACTCCCTGCCTATTCAAGTACTATTATCTCCCTTCTCAGGCCTTTGATGGAGTTGAAGATTAGATAGTCATAGTTACTGTCCTCTTATGATCTAGCCAAGCCATTTCCAGTACAAGCTTAGACTCCATAGGAAAGAATATTTATTAAAACATTAGGATATATGTCTTACTTAATACTGTTTATGCTGGTTGTAATTCTAACTTTATACTTGATATCTGTTTCTAGTGTACATAGTTTGTATTGGGTTTGGAACTCTCTTATTTAACAAAAAGGGGAGGTGCTGTGGGAGCTTCTCAGCCAATAGCTTTTAAGATACCAGCCCACTTGGGCGTGGTCTCTTATACTATAAGTGCAGCTGTAAAGCATGCGCTCATGCTCTCTCTTGCTTCTGGCTCTTGCTTCTGGCTGCTAAATTTGGTTCCTATTCCCCTTTCATGCAGAGGACTGTAATCTGTGAGTCCACTACTAAATAAATAACCCTTTATTATGCATAATTCTGAACTAGTGTAGGATTATTTTGTAACTTCCGTCAGATGGTGACAAAGCAGTGACCTTCCCTCAAAGCCAGTTTAGTACCCCGTATCAATTTGGTAACATTTGTGACATGGCTTTCATAATGGGTGAGAATATTCTTCATGAAAATAACACTAAAAAGCCCACATCAAGGTTTGGAGGATTTGATGATGATTGTACTGTAACACTCTTAATTGATGTAGCTTGCTGGACACACACACACACACACACACACACACACACACACACACACACACACACTGCTTCTATTATCAAAAGTTTTTTAAAAAATGTTTCACTGAGTTTTTTTTAAAGGCTTAGGCAAGGCATCTGTTTTAAAAGCTATATTATCAATGATTCACTTAGGTTAATTTTATGGCCCATTTTTCTTACTTTCTGGATTTCATATATTAATTGGAAAAATTCTTGTTCTTGATACAAAATTCTACATTCACAAAACATTTAGAAGGCTCAGTCTGCAGAACAATGAGCTCTCAATGCCTCTGGGAAGTTTCTGATTTTGAAAGCTAGCTAGCCTAGCATATTCAATAACTAACAAGAGACCCTGTTTCAAACAAAGTGAAAGGTGAGGATTATAACCAAGTATCTTCCACATGTGTGCTCTGCTCTGTGCAGACGGGGCTTAAAAACTAGTCTGCAAACAGCTCACAACTTCTCCCTCCACCCTAGAAACATTACATACTTTGAATGTATCCCTTATATAGGAGGCATACTTATATTATGCTATTTGAAATTTCAGTTAATTTAAATTCAATATGTTAATTCTATACAGCATAATAAACATTCAGAATGTATGTCTACATGTATGTGTTTATGCATATGAGTGTATGTGAATACATATGTGTTGTGGCAATTCAGGATTGTACTTGTCAAAAAGAAACACAAGGCCATGATTTTTTGATAAAAGATTATCATCAAATACTTTTTGAATCTCCTGGATCTCTAAATTATGAGTGTTCTTCACCTAGATAAGTGTTCCCAAAGGCCTGTGTGCTAAAGACAATCTCTAGCCAGCTGTTAAGACATGGTAGAACCCATAGGCAGCCAGGCCTGGTAGAAGACAGTAGGTCACTGCACATATATTTGAAGGAAATCTTGGGGCTACACCTTCTGCTTGCTCCACTTTGCTTCCCTGGTACCATGAGCATCTCATTCCACCACCTGCTCCCCACCATCAGGAGCCCATCACAGAAGAACCTGGGGCAGTGGAGCCAACATACTACCCACTGAAACCATTAGTCACAAATACACTTACTTCCCCCAAGTTAGTAATATAGGAAATTTCATCACAGTGACAAGAAGCTAAGTAGCATCCACATAAGGCTGACCTAGACCTGAGCCTGCAGTCATCAGTGCAAAGTGGAATTCAGGTCAACTGCCTTAGCCTTGGGGCATCACTGCTGATCCCTATAGACTACTGACAATGATTGAAGACAAGACCCCAAGGGAGGACTTGCCCTACTTTCACCATCTGGAAATAAAGGCATAGGGTGTTCCTAATATTCTTACTAATACACAGTCATAGTTTTACTTACCTTTTAGTGAGTATTTTTTAAATGTAGGGACTAGGAAACTTTATTAAGTTGCTTTTATCTAGGTAACACTTTGACTAAATATATAACAATATAGATCAAACCATTTTCACAATCTTCTGCCTGTTGCTTTCTGCGGCCTATCTGTTTTTTCTTTATTTCTGTCTGCCCCCCCCCACTTTACGATTTCCATCATCCCCCTCCATCTTAGTCTTCTCACCTCAGTCACTTGAGTTTCAAACCATATTTGGGATTGCATTGATTAACTCTTGTTTTCTAATACTTAGTTATCAATTTTTCTAATTAACTCTTGACTACTAAGGGTCAAATAACACGATGACAATTCCTGCCATTCCATGTTCTTCTCAGTGGAATAGTTCAGCTTCCCAAATCCCTGTGACACCCTTCTAGAGTAAACCTGAGTCTATCTCCTAAGTGTGCCCGAGGTGTTTTACCTCAGGAAGATTCCTTCTTGAGTTACAGATGCACATACACAGAGGAGGCTGGGAAGACGGCCCAAGGTCCTTCTCAAAGGGTAGAACTGCCTGCCAAAGTCTCAGGGATTCTTCTCAAACAGATGGAAATGGAAATCTTTAGATGCTTTTGTTTTCAAGTTATTTTTAGTTGGTATTGTCATTCTTGTGGTGTTTGCATGCAACACTAGAAAAAAAAATAAGAGGGATTGCTAACAGAAAGACATGGCTCACTGTTTCAAACACAGAAACAAAACAGGCAGAACTAAAAGATAGGAGCACAACTTGGGTGACATTTTCTAAGAAAAAGAAAACCATTCATGGGAACTTGAATCTCTTCCTAATTATACCAGAACTCTTCCAGACAGTACCCTCCAACAGTGACAAGCATCTGCTGCACAAAATTGATGGGGGTTCGCTTCCTGAATTTGTCTTAAACATCTCCCCAGTGTTAATCCCAAGTCCTCTCCCATGCCTCTGATTAAAGTCTGGGGATGCATGTTCTCACAGATTCCAGGAAAACAGCAATTCACACTATGGCATGTATGAGCATCCCATGCTCACTTCATCAGGAAATTGAGGATGTTGGCCCAAAAGGCTAGGCATTCCCAGAGCTACCCAGCCTGGCCAGGGATACAATGGGGTGCTGATACTTAACTGGAACCATATTAATCTTTCATGGGGAAGTGTGGCATTGGATTCTCAGGTTCAGGCTCACCACAAATATTCAAAGGAGGTAGCTATGGTTACGTACCTGAGGTTTCTTTAAGTAGTTCCACAGTTTGGCAGCCCCATGGAAGGTAAAATGTAGATAAGATGCTATTACAGCAAATAACAATAGCTACATTGTGGATTTTGTATAATTCCTTCAACATTCATTTATCTGACCCTTTTAAAGCTTGTGACATCAACAAAAGCCTTTGTTACAGTCCTAGAGTGACAGATATTGTGCTGACAATCAGATGCTAACTGGCTAACCCAAGGACGCGATGCCAAGAAGTGACTACACCATGGCAACCACTCTGGTCTCCAGCATGGAAATGAGTGGCAGTAGCCTAATGAGAGGCACTTAGACTCCTGGCTTACTGCTCTGGCTTTTAGGTAAAGAGTAAGCAATGAGGCAGATGCTCTCTTTGCTCCTAATTCCAGAAGCAGTTAATCTGTGAAGCAGTGGCCCCAGCTCTGTGTCATTTGCAAGTGAGATCCTCAGGAAAGAGACTGTTCTAATATGGCTTACCTTCTCCAGGGGATGGTCCGTCTCCCTAAAAGAAGCTGTTCAAACATCTGGGCATTTTTCTAACCACTTTAGACATGTACTCACAAAGCCTCCCTGACTCCTCAAATGTCCCCCGAACAACATTCAGCTTTCTGTTAACTATAACCAATACCAATCATAAACAGTATATCAAGAGAAAAGTTTGATTTTATATTTTGAATTTTTCTAAAGGCAGTAAAAGCAGACTTTTGCCAGCATGATGCCAAAGGATACGGCAGGGGATCACAGTATGCCACCGAGCTCAATTGTGTACATGAATGTAGGGCTAGGATGTATACCTTGCAAACAGGGTGAGACACATCTGTGGGTGGGCAGTTTCTGAGAGAAGCTCTGGGTATACTAAACTGGCCTAACAGAATTCTTCTTAAGGCCAGGTCAAGGATTTAGACAAGGGTGTAGGTGGACTTTATCATATTCCATGGGTAAGGAGAATCATTTTAACAATTATTAAAGGACTTTTGCAAAAACAGCCTATGTGGGCCTGAGGCCAGGGTAAAGAAGACTTTGCCAAATGAGGGTCAAAGGAATGTGTTTAAAGTTTGGCCAAAAGAAGTTTTTCAGTCTCTGAGAACAAGCTTATTTTGACTCAAAGTTGTATTGCTTTAAGTCCATGATGGATTGGTTCTATAGTGACACAGAGCACCAGAGCATGGGGGCAAGGAGGTAAACAACCATGTTTTGGACAGGAAGTGCAAGACAGGAAAAGGAAGACCAAGGGGCCATACAAGTTCAATATCTGTTCCTCAAATTCCCCAAGGTCTTCTAGCAGGCCTTCCTCCTAAAGGCTCCACCTCACCCGCTCTAATGTAGTAGTGCCATCCTAGGAAACAAACCATTGGCATCAGGCCTTTGAGGGGGTGACAGCTTTGACATCGCTTAGGAAACACACCTCTGGGAATGGGTTTGTGAACTTTCCAGAGAGTTTTAGCAGAGGAAGGTATATCTGCCCTGAACATGGCAACTTGCACCATGAGGTGCAATCCTAGACTGAAGAAAAAGAAAGCCAACTACGAGCCAGCAATCCCCATCCTCTTCCTGCTTGGTCTAGGTTTGAGGGGTCCCAAACTTGCACCTCCCTCGCCATGAACTGTGGCATGCTTTCCTGATTTTGATGCACTGTGACTTCTTGAACCGTGAGCCAAAATAAAGTGTCTCCCCTCAAGCTGCTTTCTGTCGGGTCACAGCAGGGAAGAAAGTGACTAATACACCAGATATCCAGATCCTGACTATAGAAATAAGGATTCACAGAGACAAACTGAAAAATCGCCTCTTCTTTTCTTTACTTGCACATTTGATCTAGACCATGACAACCATCAAAGGTTGTTCTGTCTGGAGAATTGCATATCATAACTGTACTTTTAATTTTTGAGAGCATCTGCTCATAAGTATAGGACAAGCCAAAGTCAAAGAACAAAGAGCAAGCAGTGGATAGGTGGCAGAACATAGCACTTACATCAACCAGGAGAACAGTCTTGCTCACCCCCACCATGGGATACACAATAGTGACCTCTATTGGAAATAATTTACCTTCTAATTATTCTCAAAGGTGCAGCATTTCTAATACTGTTTATCTGTTTGCTGTTCTCCTTTCTCCTTATCACAGTGTCAGGGAGCCAGCCTGTTCCAGGACAAGGAATCCCTGGGGCCCTTGGATAAACGCGAGCCTGAGACAAAGGGTCCTGCTTTGATCTCAGGGTCTGCACGCAAGGAACACCCATAACTCAACAACTGACCAGTATAATTTATGTCATAGAAATAAAAATAGACTAATAGAAAAGTATAGCCTTGATGTCAATGAACTTAAAATTTGAAGGACATGCCTAATGCAGAAGAAATAACTGAAGGAACAGGGTCTGTCTAGACTGACACCCAGAAGGGAACGAACAAGATATTGAGATAAATGCTGATGGAAGAGTAGGAGGGACAGCATCAGTTTTGCCTCTCCTGTCATAAAGGGGGGACTCTCGAAGGATACAGGACATAAATATGTGGGATGGGACTTGTCACCAATGAAGGGATGGCAGAACCTGAATCCCTAGAAGAATGAAGGACTTGGAGAACTAGATTGGCTTATCTAGGAACTTATAGGGAAGCCTCAAGTAACCAACGCCAGCACAGTAAGTTGAGGACCAGGGAGAGGTTCCACCTTCCCTCAGCTCTTCTCTTTTCCTCCCTTGCCATTCTGGAGCCTGTATTCCATCTGCTCCCTCACCACATTTTACCCTAAACCTTCAGTAGTCTCAAGAATGTCAAGAACTTCGTCTCACTGCTTCGTCTCTGCTTCAGTATCCTGTCTTCCATATCACATGTCTCTGAGTTACAACTATCTGCCTCCTTGTGGATGCTTTCTTACTTTCTTACTTTTTGAACGACTCAACTCCCCCCCACCAAAAAAAAAAAATGTTACAATTAGACAACTCGGGAATGTGTGTGTTTAGTCTCCCCTCCTAAATATCTCCCTTGCAGCTTTCACTGGAAGTGACGTGAAGGGTTTCGAACAAAGTATCTGAATCGTCTGTCATTAGGTCACTCTGATTGATCTATGCATGGGATGGGGATGGAATGAGGCATGACTAAAGACAGCATGTGGGGAGAAAGACAGGGTTCACAACCTCCCAGGGAGGCACAGACGGACTCAGCAAGGCCCGTGCAACGGTGATGTCAGTCAATTAAATGAGGAATCTGGGTGGCCGGGGCAATTTTAGACATTTTAATTTTAAGATACCTATATGAAAGTCAAGAAGTAATGTCATCTAAGCAGCTAAGTGGCAAGCTTAGAGATGAGGGGGGCAGATATAGGACTGTGCAAGTCTGCTGGCCTCACATCTTGGCAGAGCACTGTGGCCTGTCCACCTGCCAGCTTCCTACCTCCTCACACCTTCTAGTCTCTGTAAAGGTACTGGCTGGCAGGCATGGGTCTATCTTCTCTTGATCACTCTTTCTTTTCCTCTCTGTTTCTATCCCTGGCTCTGCATCACACCACACCACACACACACACACACACACACACACACACACACACCTTCATGTCATTCAGTCTATCTATGTCTCATTCTTTCCCTCTTAAACTTTCCCTGGCTTGATTGTTTTTACTGTATTAAGGGTGCAACCTGGGACCTAGCACATGCTTAACAAGCACCCTACCAGTGACCTACATTCATCCTCTTTCTTTTTTGAGAACCTCGTTAGAGTCTGCCTTCTGCGCATTAGAGTCTGCCTTCTCTGCGTCCCAGCTATGAATTTTGCTTCGCGAGCTTCCACCCATCACTCATCTTTCCCCAGCCTGCTTGCACCTCTCCTCTCCCCTTATCTAAGTTTATTCCTTTCTTCACAGCCATTCTCTTCTTTCTTCCTTAAAATAATAAATGTCCTGAACTCTCTTGAATGTGTAAGTAAATCATATTTTGTTTCCTATCCCTAACAATGAAAGTCAGGGAGCAGAAAGCTTACAGCACCTCCAAGGAAACTGTAGGCACAGCCTGGTCATTGCTCGGGTCCTGGACTCCTGGTCAAAGCCCGGAGCAGCCCTCAGCTGTCTGCAGGCTGTTAATTTCATTAGTGTTGGTACATCCTATTCTGATCTGCCATCCCACACATCTCCCTATTGAGTGAGATGCCTTGTCCCCTCTTCACCTCCATTGACGGCTCACAGACTCCATATGAAGGCAGATTCAAAGCATTTCACACAACGGCCTCTGATTAAATCCTGTGAAAGCCCAGCAGAAAATCAGGTTCAAGACTGTCTTGTATATAACCTCAGGAACCATCCTGTTTGACTTCTTCACACTGAAGAGCTTCCTCCCAGCTCTGTAAGAACAAACATCACTATTCATCTTTGATGCTTTCAGTTTTAAGTAAATATGTAGATATGTCCAACCACAGGGCACAGGTTAAATGAAGGCTTGCACTAGGAGCTGCTCTGTTTGCTGCTCACATGGAGGTGATTAGGTTGTTGTGGTCACGTGATGCATGATCCTCATTAGTCTTAATAATAAAAACCCAGAATCAGATATTAGGGTACAAACTGAAAAATCTGAGAAGTGAAGGACAAGTCACAATCACCTCTTACCTCTCCAACCTCTCAGACCAAAGAGGGCCAAGCTCTTGTCTCCACCCTGCCTTGTCACTTCCTCTCTCTGCCCAGTCTTATCACTTCCTGTCTGTTTATACAGACCTCCAGACCTCTATGGTTAACTAGCGGCTAGCTTCACCCTCTGATCTCCAGGCAAGCTTTATTTGGAAGGACACAAACAAAATATCACAACAGTCACGTCCCGAGAGCAGCCACCGCCCCTAATGGAACCCTGTGACTGGAACACAGAAGAGGTCCGTGAAGCAATAGTGGAAAACCAGATACCCACCGCTGCCCAAAGAGACCAGAAAGGCTTCCTGGCAAGACAGGGTCTGATTCTGAAGTTGAATTCTCATGGCGTCCCTCATTCTGCAGTTTCTACTTCAGGCACCTCTGACCTTGACCTCTTCCCCTTTCTCCCTTGTTCCCTCCATTCCTTTCTTGCTCCCAGAGGTGATTCTTCCTCCTGTTGCACCACATATCCCGTGCTCCCCAGCACTCCTTCAGGCAGTCCCTCTGAACCTCCCCAGCTTGTTCACCCATCATTCCTGGCACTGTGACCCAATTTCATATTCCCATCCCATATCCCTTGCTTGTCAACACTGAAGAATGAATTGTTTCTTACCAGTGCCACAGCCATGGTAACTTTTGTGAGAAAATAAAAAGAAATCCACTCAAGTTCTAATTAGGGGAGTTGAGAAGCCCTGAAGGGGCTTGCAGTGGGTTTTCTGGTAAACAGTTCCCGTCCTAGAATCTCTCTGTGCTCTAGGCAAGCCTTGGGCTCTTATCACTTTCCTGTCTAACTGAGGGTGAGACAGGATTTGGGTTATGGCCATTCAGAAGATGGCTACGGTTTATTTCTTCCTCAACATCTCTACTGTTTAGCTCATCTCTGGCTCCCTGTCCCTGGATCAAACATCAGTGCCTCAAATACCCCAAACAGTGACAACCCAAAGATGCTCACTAAGCATGTGAATAATAGGTAAGCATCCCTGCATGACATCTAAAGAGATTTCTAAAATTCTATTGCCTCTTTCTCTCTCCTTTGCTGCCTGCCTAGCACAGGCAATGTCAAACCAATGCAGTCTCTGCCCCCTCTGCCTTCATGTTCTGCCCTCTACAGATTAATGTTTTTACTTATGGAGCACATTTGTTTATTTGACAGTCTACCTAAGATCAGTGTTTGGAAATAATATATGACCAGTTTCAGCATTTCTATGTACTTAAGAGGTGCAAAATAATGGTCACTTAAAACTGCCTTATTATAATTCAAACTGGATGTCTTAAGTAGCTAGCTACATAAGTAACATCTCTAAACTGCTACATGTGTGTAAATTGTGGAATATTCTGTGACCCAGGTCACAGTAACCAGCTGCTACTGGCACAGCAATGCAACAACTGGCCAGTCATTGTCTTCTGTGGCTCCCCTTGAGCCCTCAATTCTGGAGGACCAGCAGTACCCTCACACCCTCCACTTTGCCTTGACCTTGCAAATAAACGTGGACAGAATTGTTCATCTCTCTCCTTCCCTCACCATCGTCCCTGTCTCTACACTTTGCTCTTCAGCCCTTTCACTTCAAAGCTGCAGCCATTTTTTCATTTCTTTGTCCCCTCTCCTTCCTAGTCCATACATACAACTCCTAAGTGGTAAGAAGTCTTCACAGTACCTCCCACAGATAGAGCCATGCCGCTTAGATGTACACCGGAGTATAGCATCAGCCATCTTCTCTGGAACTAATAAGCCTCGTTGCTAAATGACTTCTGGCTTCTTATTGTCATTAATTCCAGTCTCTATCCGCAGATCATATCTCTAATTTACTCCACCATCCAGCACTCAGACACTTCCAGGAACTCTCCTCACCCTGACATGCAACATTCTGCTTGGTTTCACTCCCATCCATCAAAAGCTCTTCCAGTAATTTCTACGGTCCCGCCCACTGACATTGACTGTTCTCTGAACAAGACTTAAATTCTCATCTCTTTGTCTTTGTTCCTGCTTGGTGCCATCTCTAACCCATTACATATTCAAAGAAGTAAAACAGCAAAACAGATTCAAAGATTAATGTATTAATCTAATAATTATTAATTTAAATCAGATTAAAATTATTAATTTAAAGGGGAAAGAAAACTTTGCATGGACGAGTGGTAAGATGAATAGCACCATATGTACTTAAACCATGTGCAGGTGTTAAATATATGTCCCGGACATAGTGAAAGAAAACTCAATTTTCATAATTGTTTGTTTGGAAGGATATCTGAATGTAGGATAACATTAATAGCATATATCTCAATTATCAATGCATGCCAACAACTTTGTAATGCATACAGACAACAAAAGTTAGTGTAGGCTTGAATAGATCCAAGTTGCACGTGTTTATGTGTGTGTGTAACCCAGACAACAACCTCAGCATCTCAGTGGCCTCTCGGTGTCATTGTCCCTGAAGTACTAGCCATCATTTTTTTTTTTTTGAGGCAGAGTCACCAGAGTTCAGTTGTCTTATGTACAAAAAGCCCACAGTCATATCATCTTGCCTCTTTCACCTTCATCCTCATGGTTGGGGCATCGCGTTCACAAGGGGGAAGAGGCTTCATCTTCCAGAAAGCAAACAGTAAGATGGCTGTTAGTGCACAAGGCAGAGAACAAAGTATCTCCTCAGGGTGTGACTTGGCCTGGGTGACCTTACTAGTTTACCTCCCAGGCTCCTGGACATGTCTAACTGGGAAAAAGAGGTTATGATTCAACACTGAACCAGCCAACTCATCACGCTTACCTGGATATACCCAGGAAAATTAGCCTGCAGAAAATTGCAAATCAGTTATAGTATTAGAAGGTTTTGCATGTGTAATTTTTATATGAGCAAAACAGAGAAAAGAAATTTTTGCTTAAAAATGTTAAGAAAAGAAAAAACCCACCTGTCACGCTCTATCACAGCCTGTCATAAGGCCTCATTTTAATAAATTATTGTGGGTTGTTTTTTTTGCCTCAAGTAACATGTGGAAAGAGAATAGATTTTTAATGAGAATTCAAATTGCTTGTGTGTCCATGACAAAAATTACAAGCCTATAAAGTAGGGGTTCTATTATCTTATAAGCTTTTGTGGAAAGTTTATGGCAATTAAATGAGGAAATGTCAAGAATACTTAGTAATTTTTCAGTAGCTACTTCTTTTCCCCACGGGAATTCACAAACTCTGGTATTTCTCACATGCTTTCTCTATGTTACCTTCTATGGTAACTGGTGGTGTAAGCTATAATTTCTCAGCTTTTTCCTATAAAGACAATGATTTTTTTTTATTTCCCATAGAATACAAAATAGTCTCTAGCCCCCAATATATGACCAATAAATAGGTTAAGGCTGAGTTGCTGTTTTATTAATTGAATTATCTATTACAAGATAACTGTGAAGCAACTATATAGCTCTTTCCTCCATCCTTGGGGCTGCCGTGTGGGTAATGAACTGGCTCTGTCACCAGGCACCTATTTCTGGTTGATCCCTGGGAGCAGTGCTGACAGATGCTGGCTTCACAACACTCATCCGGGAGCCACAGGGGTCCTGCGTCTTCTGGAACACTGTCAACACCACAAGCTGGGAGATTTTTTTATTCTTTCCAAGAAACTTTTTTTAAAATGGGAAAAATAAAATCTCAAGTTAAATTTAAACCACCAGCCTTTAACATAATGGCTCAAGTCACTTCTTTCTCCCTTTGTTTTGGTGACATAATGACTATAAATGGAAAAGAGATGCGTTCAAGTTCTGTGTAAGAGACGGAGCGCCCCCGGAGAGCGTGAGCCTGACTTTCTGACAGATAAACAACTTCCTGTCTGTAATCTCTCTAAGCCGCAGGCAAGCCTGGTGGTGCTTTCTTTTTGTATCTGGCCTTCTAGAAAATAGCCCTCAAATCAAAATTATAAAAAGAATACATATTAGTCACCGTTTTTAACTCTTCAAAAGAACATATGTGTGTAATCATTCTCTTCTAGAAGTTTCTAGTTGAATGCATTGATAATTAGTTTTACCAAGTTTCCCTCTCCCTTACTCTCTAGCCTCACAGCTTTGGAAGCCCTGGGCCTGTGGTAGGTTCTCATTGCATTGAGAAATAAAGTGTTGCTTGCGTCAATAGCAGTGTGAACTGATTGGATGTCGTTAGGTACCTCAGGATGTGTTCTCATATGTTTCAGAAATACATTGTAATGAATGTATGTGTGCCTGCTTGGGCTCCATATGACATAAATGTAGGCAATAAGGTCTTTATCAGCCATCACTGCCCAAATCTTTAGCTCATTGTCTCAGAAGATGGGTTCTAAGACACGCTACTGTGTTTAGGAATCCAGCTATAAGTTATTGAAGGACAGGTGGGAACTGGGGAGAGAAGTCTTTGTATTGTTTGGCAGTCCTGGTGGTTCACCCCAGACCTAATTCTGACATCTCAAGGATGTGTTTCCCTGCCCCACACTAGAACATCCTTGTCATCCATGCTCAGTCTACACCTCAACACTCCACTTTTCTCTGCTAGAGCCATGAATGGCGAGCACCATCAATGGAGAGTAATGAGTTTGAAATTTCAGTTTTCAAAATTCTTTTACTCCTCAAAATCAAAAGATAATGTACAGATGTCCCAATGTGTATGCTTAGGCACCCTAGGATGTTGCACCAGATCTACAGAAGTACCATGAGCTATTTAAAATCTCTAAAGCAGGTACTATAAATGGACGTGATAAAGTAATCCCACACTAGCTCAAAATTGAGTATAATAAAGGGTTCTTTCTTCAGGGGTAGACTCACAGATCAAAAGTTGTCTGCACAAGTGGGAAACAGGAACTGAATCCAGCAGCAGCAGTAGAGAGAGAGAGAGGGGCGCTACTCACGCTCTATGTTTGCATTTATAGTACAAGAGACCATGCCCAAGTGGACTGGTATCTTACAGGCTATTGGCTGAAGGCATTCCCACAGCAAAGTACAGAAATAATTATTGCTGTATTTGATCACCCTGGAATTCTTGAAGTAATTCATCGCTTTAGTTGCCTCAATAAAGCCTCACATCAACCATTGTTGGTATAAATTACAATCTTCACTTTCACCCCAAGTAAAGATTAAAATGATCTACCCTGAAAAGTGTGTGGTAGGCCAGGCTGTTCTAGAAAACACTTTCTCAGTATTTATCAGAATCATCAGTAGCCAAACAAAACACTAACATTTCAAGCTTGGTCTTGAGAGAAGTAATTATCCGTAAATTGCAAAAGCAGATGAGATGGGACTGCAGGTGGCCTCGAAGCTAAGAATCAAACTTGGCATTTACCATTTAGGGCAACAGTTGTCAACCTATGGGTTGTGACCCCTTTGAGAGTCCAACAATCCTTTCACAGGGGTCTCCTAAGACCATCAGAAAACACAGGTATTTACATTATGGTTTACAATAGTAGCAAAGATATGATGTAGCAACAAAAATAATTTTACAATTCATGATCACCACAGCATGAGGAAGTACATTAAAGGATCTCGGCATTAGGAAGGTTGAGAATCACTGTTTTAAGGCCACGGAAGGATATTCATGATATTTGATATTGATTTTCTGAATGGCATATTTTGAGAGCTGACGTTAAAAACAGTACAACAAGGATTGGTGTCACTGATGCTTTAAAACCATTCATTTTGAAGCCTCTTCCAGAGTAGTGTTGAACCCAGTGGTAGATGATGCCTGCTCCTGCAGCAGCGGGGCTATTCAATAGACTCCAAAGACTCATGCAGGCCATTTTACATTTTCTGCATATTAAAAATAATTTAAATAATTAAGCCAGCAAGATAACTCTGAGGGTAAAAGCCCTTGATCCACAAGCCTAATGACCTGAGTTTTATCCCTGCAATTCACATACTGATGGGAGAAGAAAACCGACTCCTCAAAGTTGTTCTCTGAGTTCCACACATGCAACAGAGCACATAGGACCCCCAATTGCAATCACAACACACGCACATTAATAGTAATAAAATTAAAGGTTAAGAGTAATATTTAACCCAGGACACCAAAAATATTAGCATTTTAGATGTAATTCATATGGAATAGTTTATTTGACATTTTTACTCTAAATCCAGTGTGCGTTTTATACTTTAAGTACTTCTCAGTTCAGACTAGGCCCATTTTAAGTGTTTTGTAGCTACTTGCTGCCACATGAGAGACCAGCTCTAGAGCTGGGCTCTGTAAGTGTGATCTATAGACTTAGTGGTGCCATTGGGAACATCCTCAAAAAGCAAAAATTGTTACATTTGTCTCTTTCCAACTTGTTGAATCTTCATCTAGATTTTAATGACATTGTTCAAGTGTACATATTAAAGTCTGAGAATCACCTTCTTCTAGAGCAGGGGTTCTCAACCTCCCTGATGCTGTAACCCTTTAGTATAGTTCCTCATTGTCTTAGAGTTTTTTATTGCTGTGAAGCAACAGCATGACCAGGCAACTCATATAAATGAAAACCTTTAATCGGGGTGGCTTATAGTTTCAGAGGTTCGGTCTACTATCATCATTGTGGGCGACATGCATGCTGGAGAAAGAGCTGAGAGTTCTACGTATTGGTCCATAGACAGCAGGAGGTGAAATGTGTGTCACAGTGGGCGTAGTTTGAGCACAGCAGACCTTAAAGCTCATTGCCACCGTAACACACTTCCTCCAATAAGGCCGTACCTACTCCAACAAAGCCACACCTCCTAATAGTGCCACTTTCTATGGCCTCTAAGAGCCAACTACATTCAAACTGCCACATTCACGTTGTGGTGAGTCCCAACCATAAACTTATTTTTGTTGCTCCTTCACAACTGTAGTTTTGCTGCTGTTACGAATCATACTACAAATATCTATATTTTCCAATAGTCTTCCGCAACTCCGTGAAAGGGTATTTGACCTGCAGGTTGAACACCAGTGTTCTAGAACAATCCATCTCAGTGTGGTCCTTGGACCAGTAACAGCTCTCAAGTTCTCAAAGCCGTAGCAGACTTACTAAACAGAAACCATGAGACTAGAAATCTGAATTCTAACAACCCTACCAGGTAACTCTGTTGCATCACTGGAGAAATGGCTCAGTGGTTAAAATCAGTAGCTATTCTTCCAGAGAACCTAGGTTTGATTCCCAGCACACACACAGCAGTTCACAACCATCTCTAACATCAGTCCCAAAAGATCCGGTGGTCTCTCTGCACTCTATGGGCATCAGGTACACACATGGTACACAGATATAAATGCAGATAGAACACCCATAGACATAAAATAAATAAGTTTTTAAAATTCTTTTTAAAGAGCCGCTATTCTTTCATGAGACTAGAGTTTGCCCATGGGCCAACTCGATAGTTTGATTCTTCATAATAAATTGCATTTTTTAGAGAACACGTGGAAGATTACATTTATTAGAGAACAAAAGACTAGCTGGGGAGAGGGGCACCAGATGGAGGGAAGGAAGGACAAAGGGAGAGGAGGAGAAGGTGAGGATAAAGTATGGATGAAGGTGCCGTGGTGAAACCCACTACTTCATCCGCCAATCTTTAATCTTTAATCTAACTTTTACTTTGACAGAGGGACAAGTATAGGTTCTCACTATTATTACTGAGGCACATATATTTCCACTGATTTCACAGAGGAATAAAAGTGACTGAGTGTACGTCTATGAGCTCATCAGTAGAGATGTATAAACTACTGATATCATTTCCCATGAGAATTTCTCAATGATCTATAGTAAAATTTGCATATTTTCCTCTGAACCCTCTTTCCAGCTCTTTGCATGGTAGGCAGGAGCACCACACCTCTCCAGGTAAGGCCCTGGAGCTGCCCAAAGTCAATCTGATGCTCAGGCCAGTATGTAGATAGCACTTACGCCCTGTCTCAGTCCTGCCTTGTTTAAATCACTTAAAATGAAAGCCACCATGTTTGAGGTTCCAGTGAGTGTGCCCTGAATGTCAGTGACATTTAAAATGCTAAGAAGAGCTCTTGGGTTGACTATAATATGGGCTGCTCCTCTATCCCCACCCATTATTCTGACTGTGCTGTGTAGAACCACTTCTGGTTGGAACCCGTAGTCCAGCACCACCCCAGCACAGGAAACAGATGATCCTGGGGGCAAGGCCTCATGCACTGTGTTCACAGTAGGAGAGCAATGGGGGATGGCCTGAGACAGTAAGAATGGGCAGAAGGCATCCAGTCCTCTGCTATTAAGAAAGGCTGCTTAACCTTGAACCTTGCTGATTCAAGGTAAACGAGGATTTTTCAGTTTTAACATTTTTAATTTCCCTGCAGAAGAGCATCCTCCTACTGTCCTAGCCAAGGCAAGCTGCTACCCTCTGCCCTCTTCATCCCCTCTCTTCTGCTTCCTTACAGATAACCATGGAGGTGGGGTGGGGACACTAAAGGTCTCTCTTGATGCATTCCCAAAATATGAAGTGTTCTTCTGATTGGCTGTATGAAATCAACTCTAAACTGGCGGTGGTGGCTCATACTTGTAATCCGAACATTAGGGAAACAGAGACAGGAGACCAGGAATCTGAAGACATCACCACCTGCCATTGTCACCAGCATGCTGAGTCTGAGATCACTCATTCTGAAGTACGTAAGATCCTATGTCCCCCACTCCCAGTGAAAAACAAAAACAAACAAATAAACAAAAAGAAAAGAAAATCGGGGCTTGGAAGATGGCTCAGTTAGCATTGTGCTTGCCACTCAAGCACACAAACCTACGTTCAGCTCCCCATCATCTAGCATCTGCTTAAACGCAGAGTGTGACCATGGGTGCTGTAACCTCCATGCTCAGGGGAATGTGCAGAGGCAGGCAGAATCCCGAGCTTGCTGCCAGTCAGTCTGATCAATAGGTAAGCTCCAGACTCACTGAGACACCCTGTCTAAAAAAATACAATAAAAAGTGACTGAGGAGACACTGATATCAACCTCTGGTTTCTGCATGCACACATACACACACCAAAAAAAAAAAGAGAAGAAAGAAAAGATACCATGGTAAAATCTAGCCTATGAGCATCTTCGTGAGAGATGATGTCTCCCCACCTGCCGCTCTCCCACATGCCTTTGTGGCTCACCTCACAGTGGCTGCTCGTGGGATTATCCAGAGAATTATGTGAGCATTTAAACACAACTGCTGAGATTCTCGTCAGAGTCTGTTGAATAACCAGCTGCCAATGATAGATATAACATAAGCTGAGGAGAACCCTGACATTGTCTTAACTCTTTCGGTTCCACAGTATATTTTCAGTAGCAAGCCATTTCTCTAAGCCATAAAATGTGTTTCCTTTCTCCACTTGGGGAAAGGTCAGTGGCTTCGTGATGGGACCTAGGTCAGTACTTGTTTTCTGAAGCCAGCCCTCATTTTTGCTTCTTTCTGCAGCAGCACAAATTCTACAACATGGCAGCAGATTGTAAGTCTGTAGAGATTGCATTGTGATTTGAGTGTTAATTAATGCGTTCATAGCTGGCAGCAAAAATATGAACATCCTGCTCACTAAACAGAGCTGTGGCCATGGGAGCTTCTTGTCTTCCTTGAAAACTTACGCTTGATGATAGTTGGGGAAAATCAACAGCAAAGTGGTGTTAGGGAAGCCCCTGTGAAGAAAATGATGGCCTGGAATGAGTTCATGGAGAAAGATTCCCATTCTGCAGGCTTCGTTTCGCTCCAGGATACAGTATTGGACCTTGGAGATAGGAGCAATACAGGAACACTGTGTGAGGACTTAGGGAATTGGGACAAATGAGAAGGGGTCTGTTCTGCCTCCAGCTGAGTGTAGGAAGCTGAAACATAGGCTGGATGGGGGCACCTACAATACCTATGGGAAAGTGGCATGTTAGTGGTCCATAATGAATGAGCATTGCTCAGCTCTCACGAGGATAATCACAGTAGCAATCCAGCATATAGAGAGGCATGACGATGGATCTAGATGCCAAGTCACCTTTAACTTGGAGGCTGGTTCAGAATGCTGGGCAGCTTAAGGAACTCATTTGTCCTCAATCAGCTCATTTTACTAGCTTCTAATAACTGACTGGAATATCTCCTGGAAGGCGGTCGGTGCTTCCGAGGCAAAGGCATGGCTACTCAAGTCCCTCCCAGGGCTTAGCATCAGGGCAAATCTTTGTGCTAAACTCTCTCCCTCGATCTCTCCTATGTCCTTGAGTTTGTCACTATCTTAGTTAGGGTTTTGTTTTGCTTTTTTAATTTCTGTGAAGAGACACCATGGCCATGGCAACTCTTACAAGGAAAGCATTTAATTGGGGTGGCTTGCTTACAATGTCAAAGGTTCAGTTCATTATCATCATACTGGGGAGCATGGTGGCATGCCGGCAGATCTGGTGCTGGAGTAGCTGAGAGGCCTACATCTTGCAGGCAACAGAAAGTCAACTGCCTATCACAGTGAGGGAAACTTGAGCAAAAGAAACCTGAAGCCCACCCTCACAGTGACACACTTCCTCCAACAAGTGCCACACCTAATAGTGCCACTCTCTTTGGGGGACATTTTCTTTCAAACCACCACATTCCACTCCCTGGCCCCCAAAGATTTATAGCCATATCATAATGCAAAAAACATGCATTCAATCCAACTTCAAAAGTCCCCATAGTCTATAAGTCTAAAACTTGTTTCAAAGTCCAAAGTCTCTTCTGAGATGCATGGGATTAACTGTAATCCCACTGTAAAAGTCAAAATCAAAAAACAGATCACATACTTCCAACATAAAATGGCACAAGATATACATTGCCATTCCAAATCGCCGTCTTGGGAGGTGGAATAACTCACAACCCAACACATTTGTGCTGACACCTTCTTCTCAGGCATTTTTGTGCTAAGTAATGAAGCGCTCAGGGAAATGCCTGGATGGTGGTTTCATCGGAGTCCTGTCTAGAGACTTCACATGGTTCTAGAATCTGGATTCCAACAGAAGACCTCAGGAATCTTCTTAAAAGAATAGTTAGTTACTCACAGATTTTAAGGGAAAGTGTGAGGTTATCAGGAGTGTTGTGAGGAGGCTGCTTCTTTATTCCCAGTTGCTCAGCCCTGAAATAGTCACACAGAAACCATATTATTTAAAACACTGGTTGGACCATTAGATCTAGGTTCTTATTGGATAACTCTTACATCTTAATTTAACCCATTTCTAGTAACCTGCGTATTGCCACGTGGCTGCGGCGTACCAGGTAAAGTTCCCAGCGTCTGTCTTCTGTGGGGTTACATGGCTTCTCTCTGACTCCGCCCTTCTTTCTCCCAGCATTCAGTTTAGTTTTCCCTACCTATCTACCCTATCAGGCCAAACCAGTTTCTTTATTAACCAATGATATTCACAGCTTACAGAGGGGAATCCCACATCACACAGTAGCTTTCAATCTGCAAAGAAGAAGCCAATAAGGTAGACTTAAGAATTTTTTAGTTTAATTTAAAGCCAATTAACCAGGACTGTTCTCATGGTTTTGATAGCTACTGATGATTGGAGGAGAAAGAAGTACACCTTGGGGAGGCTTCTGATGTTACTCTGAACTGGTTTTGAGGGAGTTAAATCACCTCCAGCCACGTGGGGTATTTTGAGATACTTGATGACTTGTGGTTGGGGCTGATATTCATTAAGGCCTCCCCAATCTTTGTCTTTATGAGAAGCAGGGGCCCAGAAGCTCAGTTTGTAAAATGAAATTAATTCCCAGCTGTTATGGATAATCTGTGTGGATGAGAGAAACTTGATATATGGAATATACTAAAAGAAATGCCAGTTTAATGTTTAAGACACATCTTTCATGCACAGCATCCAAGTGGCTACAGACGCAGTTCTCCAGCAGCTGTGCGGCAGCAGATTGCTGTTTTAATGAACCAATAACTCATTCTTAACCAGACTCCTTTGCACACTGGCAGTGGTATTCAAATCGCACTGATGTGTTTAGGTTTCTCTGCTGTCCCAGGAGCCCTGCAAGCCCCCTCCCCTCACTATTAATTGTAGTTCCAGTTTAACTCTTACCATCTTTTTTTTAAAGAAAGCTTTTTTTAAAAAAAATTTTCTTTTATTTTTTGAGATAATAGTATAATTACATCATTTCCCCCTTTTCTTCCTCTGTGCTATATCCATATGGACATGCACATTGAATAAAAAAATTAAAAAAGGAAAAGGAAACATGACTGCTCCTAGGTGTGGTGGAGGAGAAGGTTTATTGTAGATAAAAGGGAAAGCACAGCCAGAGGCAGGGACCTCTGGGAGAGCCCAGAGTGTATATGACCCTGATCTAGGCCATGTAGGGAGAGGGAGAGGGAGGAACCATATGCAGCAGCCAGGAGGCCCAAATGGCTGGATTACATAGAGAAGAGCAATCCAGTCCCATGGACTGGAGAGTCCAGGGTAGGGTGCAGGAAATGCCAGCCAGGAGGCCCCTGTAACAAACAGGCAGGGGTTGAGGGATGCAGAGAGAACCTGGCAGCCAGATCTGCTTTGATATGTTAAATAGGCATCTTAGCCCTTTGTCCCAGGTTTGAAACCTAACACACACACACACACACACACACACACACAGACGTGCACGCATGTGTGTGTGTGTGTGTTCTTAAATATGTAAATACGACCTTCACAGTCTGTATAATCACGTTACTTGTATGTGTAGTTTCATGGCTGTTTGTTACCGGGTCACTAACTAGTGTGTTCTTTCCTGGGAAAGAGAATTTCTCCCACTCTGTTTCTTAGCTGAATTTTGGGCAGGGTTGAGGTCTAATGAGCTCTCCCCATCCATGTCTGTAAAACTGTTGTAACTTTAAATTTGCAGTGTTAAAAGTTAACAGGAATTTCACAGCTCCTCTTTGAACATGGACTTGAGAAAACGCTCGCATTTTAACCATGTTCCTGTCGTCTCAGTCTCCCAAACAGCCGTCTCAGTACTCATTTTGCCATCATTGAAATTCTTAGCCAGACATCGCACTAAGTGAAAATCCAAAACCTGAAATCTTTCAATGGCTTATTCCTATTTCTGGGGTAGCATAAGGATATGCAAATGCATTTGTTGGTCGATTAATGTGTTGTTTGTGTTCAAGTGGAGGCTTTCCTTAAAGACTCTTGTTTCGTTGTACAATACAATAACAAGAATAAACACACTGTGATAGTTTATTCAAATAGCTGGAGATGTAGAGCAATTGGTAGAGTGCTTATCTAGGATGCAGGAAGCTAAAGGTTTGTTCTGCAGCACAGCATAACCCAGCATGGTGGAACACATCTGTAATTTCAATACTCAAGAAGTAGAGGCAGAAGAATCAGAAGTTCAAGGTCATCAATAGAGACAAAATGAGATTGAAGTCAATTTGGACTACATGAGAACTTGTCTCCTGTGCATGCATGTGTGCGTATGTATGCATATGTGTTTCTAAGTACAGAAACATCACACACACACACAGACACACACAGACACACAAACACACACACACATCAGAGTGAAGGATTGATTGCCTCATTGCTACTGGGCATTTGTTTCTTTGTTTTTATCAATACTAGAGATTCTGGATCCATCAGTTTGCATTTGTAAATAACTACCCAGTACATTTTATTAGTCAACCTGGTGGAGCAGTGCCTCCTTAAGCAAATATCTTAGGCTCACATGCAGTAATACAGATTCCTGTGTCTTTTACCTTCTTGTCCTCAGTAGTGACTGAGTAGACAATTACTGTAACATTCCAACCTGGAGGTAAATCACAGATCAGTGCAAAGGCCTGGGTCACTTGCCCATGATCTGAGATATGCTGTTCATTTGTTTTTACCCCAACCAAACTGCAACCCTCAAACTGACTTTATAAAGGTAGTCAGTACCCATTGGTATGTTTAACAAATGTGCAGTTTGGAGTCAGCCCCTGCAGTGCTCTGTGGCTTGCTTGCCTTCTCTGCAAAGTGGGAATGAAAAGCTGGTACCGAACTCTTAGAGCTGAGAGGATTTGAGATTTGTGTGAACTTTGTCAGGGAATTATTAAAATCTGTGTTAGAATTGTTGCATCTGTCACTATGACTGCTGCTGGTACTGTCACTGCTGCCACCCAGGAGTTCACGCTGGCCAGATTAGATAGCGGCTTGGTCCCTGCATTTGCCTCTCATTCTCAAAAGGATGCCAGAAAAGTGAGAGTCTGTGGTTCTATGCTAGACATCATTGCAAAACTGCTTTATAAACCAAATACCATTTAGTCTCTGGCTTTTTGAAGCTCCTGCCCCACCAAGGACAGATCATTAGAGTTGAGAGAAGGCCTATAGAATGAGAGACAATATCTGCAGCTTATTTATTGGACGGGGAATGGATATGAAGAATATATGTTGCATTCAAAAGCTAAACACCAAAACAAGCCGACATAATTCAATTCCCAATGGAATAAAGATCATAACAGAGATCTTTCAAAAATATACAGGAGTGCCCAGGTATATGCCAAAATGCCCATTCTCACAAATTAGCAGAGAAAAGTAAATCAAAAATACGACAGGATAGAATCTCATTCCAAAATGAGCGTTATCAGAAAGACAAATGATAAATGCTGGCGATGGTGTGAAGAAAGGGGGAATTCTTTTATAAGGATGGTAGGGAGGTGAGTAGCACCCCCATTATAGGAACCAGTAGAGTTGTGCCTCCAAAACAAAAACAAAATCCAATATGACCCGGTAATTCTAACTACTGGGTACATAGGAGATGACGTCACTCTATCAGAGATGCCTGCTGATCTGTGTTTATTAGCTACAGTTAAAGCTATGAAGTCTACAACTTGTATTAGAGAAAATGCTCCTGTAAAGGGATCACACTAACCTCAAGTTAGTGTGAGCATCGTGGCCTTTCGATATGGCTGGGCAGTGACAGGCATCTCGGGCCACAAGCTCTTGTCTTTCTTGCTGAAGCCAAGCAAGGTTTCTGCTCTCACTCCCTCACAAGAAAGAGCACTTTATCTCCCTGTAAATGAAGATGGGGGTGATGAGAGCGGAGTGGGGAGAAAGGTCGTCCAGGGGAGATGCCTAACCCTACAGCATGTCTGCCCCTAGGGAGAGTTCTCCTCTGCCTGGCAAGCCCTTTTCAGGATGATCGGTTTCCTGTGAAGTCTCAGCCGAGAGTGGCAGGTGGGGAAACAGTCGGACCTGAGCTCTGTGCCAGGCTGGAAACAGACTTTGCCCTTTAGTCAGAGCAGCAGGAAATCCATAAAAGAAAAAGGCCTCAAAGATTTACAAGTGGGGTTTAAATGCGTGGAAATTAATCACATATAAACCGAGTGCAGAGGTGTCAGGCAGCTGCACAATAAGTTACAGAAGTAGCTGGAGGTTCAGGTGAGACTTGGGAGGGGCTTCCCAACGTGGGCATGACTCTGAAGGCTCAACTGTGAAAAGACTCCTTCACGTAGAGAAGAGGTGGGAGTTCTCTCCCAGCCACAGCCCTGACAAAGGCCCACCACAACTGAGGAATAAACGCACCCACTGAGCTCCTGATTCACTTCTACCCTGAACAACAGCGAATTTGAGTCGAAGAAAAGAATGCTTAAGTCTTTATTCTATTCAGTGTTGTGTGGGCATGTGCCCCATGGCATACAGAGTTGTCAGACGGCTTTGCAGAACCTGCTCTCCTCTCCCATCTTTCCTTCGGTTCCAGGGACCAGGTTCAGGCTGTGCAGCAAATGCTTTTACCCACCGAGCCATCTCACCGGCCCTGAAAGAAACATTTCTAAAAATCCTCTTTCCTCTCCCTGTCATGCATCTTCCTCTTGCCTTGAATTTCATTGAAAATGAAGAATCCACACATCATAGTTATCCACACATTGAATACTCAGTATTTGCAAGGTATCAGTGAACTGAGACACCGGCCATGCCTCAACAACACTGGAGACCACTCTTGAAGTGCTAAGACTTGCCCTAACTCACTGGATGTCCTAGTTAGGGTTTCTATTGCTGTGAAGAAACACTGCGACCATAAAGCAAGTTGTGGAGGAAAAGGGTTTATTCAGCTTACACTTCCACATCACAGTTCATCCCCAAAGGCAGTCAGGACAGAAACTCAAACAGGGCAGGAACCTGGAGGCAGGAGCTGATGCAGAGGCCCTGGAGGGGTGCTGCTTACTGGCTTGCTCAGCCTGCTTTCTTATAGAACCTAGGACCGCCAACCCAAGGATGGGCACCACTCACAGTGAGCTGGGCCCTGCCACCTTGATCACTAATTAAGAAAATACCCTACAGCTAGATCTTATGCAGGCATTTTCTCAACTGAGGTTCTCTCCTTTCAGATAACTCTAGCTGTATCAAGTTGACAGAAAACTGCCCAGCACCCTGTAGAAACATGGTGAGACCTTCCAGCCTCATTTGAATAAAGGACAGAAGGTCCCACAGTTCTAACACCCATAGGGACTGAAGATGATTCAGCATTTTAAGAACAGCATTTTAAAATACTTTCCATTAGGGCTAGAGAGATGGCTCAGTGGTTAAGAACACTGGTTACTCCTCTAGGGATTCAGGTGCATTCCCAATACCCACATGGTGTCTAACAACCATCCATAACCCTATTCCCAAGGGATCTGCTGTCCCCCTCTGGTCTTCTTCAGCACCAGGCATGCATGTGGTGCACAGGTGCACAGTCATATATGCAGCCAAAATACCCATTCACATTACAAAAAGCAGCCGGGCCGTGCAGTGGTGGTGCATACCTTTAATCCCAGCACTTGGGAGGCAGTGACATGCAGATCTCTGTGAGTTCGAGGCCAGCCTGGTCTACAAAGTGAATTCCAGAACAGGCTCCAAAGCTACATACAGAAACCTTGTCTCGAACAAGCAAACAAATCCTTTCCATTTATCACATATAGCGACTTGCATTTTCTACTCTACCTTCTGATGCAAGACCAGTGTTGAGCTATCCCCCTTCCACATTAGCATGTCTGGAGGTGCTGTCATTGTTTGGGTATTGTTTATGCAGCCATATTGCAGGATCATGGGTGGAGGTACATCCCTGTCAAATTTAGGAGGCACAAGCTCACAGGAAACGTTCTCTGGCTGGCTCTTAACAATCTTTCTACTCTCTCCATGGTATTCCTTGAGCCTTAGACACAGTTGGCATTGGCAACTCCATAATCTTGAATCTTGATTGTAAGAGGGAACTAGGTGTTTGCTGAAAATCCTCAAACAGAAACACAGGGATGCACAGTGAATATTCTGTGTCATTGCAAGATTTATAATTCATTCAAGTTGTCTGCAGAACTAAGCAAAATGAAATAGCTTAGCCCCAGAGATAAAAGACACTGGCTTCCTAGGGTTCTGGGCTAGACAATTTCCTTTATGTGCCAGGTTTCTCAGTTACAGAACAACAATTCCTGTATTGACCTGCTTCACAGGTAATGGCTGTAGTCATTGCCTAGTGGCTTTTCGGCTAATAAATTAGTGGCCTGCTGAGGGTGAACAATGATGGAGTGTGACAAGGGAAAGGCACTTTAGCTGCCCCAACACTCAGCAAAAAGCTTCAGTGTATTCAGAGGAGAAAGAGCTGTTCCTCCCTATTGAGTCTAAACAAAAGCTCCTGCTTCTGCCCTCCTGCTTCTTTCCTTTCTTCCTGGATGTCAGTCTCTGGGGAAATTGTAATTGGAAATTCAGTGCTGTTTAAGATTTAAAGGCGAATGCAGCTTCCTGTTACCTGAATAAATGTCCTCATCTTGATGAAGTTTATTTTGCTGAAAAAGCACGCCGAGTAGGGGTGGGAAGAGGGCTCCCTGAGTAAGAGTGGCAGCTATATGTAAGTGTAAGGACCTGAAGTCAGATTCCACCGCCTGCCTGAGAGCTCTGAAGGGTGCCGCACACCTCCTGGTTGGCACGTGCCTTGTAGCACCGGTATTATAAGAAAACAGAGGCAGGATTGAGCAGCTTGCTGCTGCAAGAGAGCCAGGTCAGGGGAGAGGCTCTGCCTCAAGGAATAAGGTACAAAGTGAGAGAGCAGGACATCCAACTCTTCCTCAGGCTTCTGCAAGTGAGTCTGGGTGTGAGTGCCACACACATGCTGGTTTGTGTGCATCTGTGCACACATACAGACACACACATGCAAGTATGTCAAATATTTATCCCCAGCCTACTGTATCAGTCAGGGTCTGCTAAAGGTAGAGAACTGATAGTATGGAAGGATATATATTGTAAAGGGGATTTATTAGAGTGGCTTACAGGCTGTGGTCCAGATAGTCCAATAATGGCTGTTTCCCAACGTAAAGGCCAAGATCCAGTAGCTGTTGAGCCCACAAGGCTGGATGTCTCCACAGTTCCGATCTGTGCTGAGTTGGAGGGAATGTTTAGAGGGCTTCTGATCTTCATCCTACCCTAGGATTCTGACGAGGTAGGCTCTGACAACCCCGGAAAAGGAATGCCTCAGCGCAGGATAGATGCCTCAGTGCAGGATGAATGTCTCAGCAGCAGGATAGATGCCTCAGCAGCAGTGGAGAGTGAAGGCAAAGCGCAAAATGTCCTCTTTTTTGTCCTTTTATGTAGACTACCACCAGAAGGTGTAGCCCAGATTTAGGATGGGACTTCCTACCTCAAATGATCCAATCAAGGAAATCCCCCACAGGTGTGCCCAGCTGCTTGCCGTCTAGTTGTTTTGGACTATAGTCAAGTTGACATCGGAGGTTAGCCATCACACCTGCTAAGTAGGCAGTAATTTTGAAACAGGCAGAGGATGAAGATGTTCACTGCTGTGGCTGAGTAGCTGTTGTCTCGAGACGTTTGGCACATGAGGAATCATGGGATAAATCAGAATAGCACTCTGTCCCCTTTGCCTTGGCAGCTCCTATTCTCTATGTGGCTGAACCTCAATCTTCTTCATCTTGAGAAATACTCAGGGGCTCCCCGTATAGTGCTAATATTCTTTGATAGGAATGTGTTATATCTTATTTCTTGGTGTATCCTGCTTCTGGAAAAGATCCTAAAGACTGCACTGACCCAATCAAGGGAGAAGGGAGAGGGGTTATAGAGGAATCAGAAGATCACTGACTCCGCATGAACAAATCTCTAGTCTGGGTCCCAGTACCACATAAACTGGATAGTGTGGCACTAGCCTGTAATTCCAATGCTCTGGAGGTAGAGGCAGGAGAATCAGAAGTTCAACCACACCCGTGAAGCCCGCTTGGTTCAATAGTTTATTGGCCATTTAGTTTACCACTAGTTTTCAGCTCGTTGACAGGTCTCCGTTCTCTCAGGAGTATAGTATTGAAGTGCTAAACAATTTCAGCAAGGGAGATGATCTTTTTAAGTCATTACTTTTTCATTTATAAATGTAAGAGCTCCAGTTATTTTTATATAAGTATAATGCTTTTTTATTAATTCTTTGAAATTTCATCCATTCCTATACCGTGTTTTGATCTGTTCAATTCCACCTCCCCACTTCACTCATCACAGGTCCAATGCCTACCTTCACACCCCTCCAAATTTGCGTTCTTTTTCTTTTTCTTTTCTTTTTTTGGTAACTCACCAGGTTCCAATTTGTGCTATCCATGTAGTTGGGTAGGGGTGGGAGAAAGCATCCCCTGGGCATGCTTGCTCTATGAAGAGTCATACTCTTAAAGAGAACTGGCAATCCCTTCCCCAGAAGGCATAAACTATCAAGAACTCTTCAGTTAGCAGTGGGGCCAATGTGCTCTCTTTCCCCAGTGCTAGAATTTAGATGGATTTGATCTTTATGCAGCTCTTAAACAGGCAACCACAGCTGTCAGAAGTTCATGTCTGTAGTGGTTTTGTCATATCGTAGAGATAATTGTATCACTCCAGTCTTTCCCAACCTCTGGCTCTTACGAACGTCCCACTCCCTCTTCTATGATGGCACCTGAACTTTAGAGAGAAGGGTGATATGGATGTCCCATTTGTGGCTGAGTGATCCATAGACACTTATTCTATTGGGAGTTGGGAGGTTCTGAGCTAACTACCTTCGACTCTACAGAGTAACTCCTCTGAGGGATGCCCAAGAGCTTCACAAACCTTTGAGTACAGAGATACAACCTAAGAGGACAACTGGATGGTTTCACACCTAGGGCCTGTGAGTACCCCAACCATAGGTTCTTAGCCCAGTTTACACTACCAGAAATGCACTGCCTCCTGTGGAATGGGCTTAAATCCAATCAGAAAGGGGTTGGTAATCCACATGATATTTGTGCCACTGTTGCACCCATGGACCCAGGACACAGCAGTCTTTATTATAGCTCCCAGGAGTCACAGCTGGGCAAGACAGCTGCGACGTTTTCCCCAGAGGACCAACGCAACTTCAGTGCTATGAAAACTCACTAACAGAGAAGACATTTCTAGTCACTAACAACTTCATTCCTCCTTGTTCTGTGACCAAAGTGTACGATGTTTTCAGCAGCCGGGTCTTAATGCAAATTTATGGTGGGCACAGACCTTTGTTTTTAAGGAAACTTCTGGCTTCTCATTTTCTGTGGGACTTCTGCTTATGATGGAGAAAAAAATCTATAAAGAATTTTGTTCTCACCAGGCAGTGGCCGTGCATGCCATTAACCCCAGCCCTTGAGAGGCAGGCAGAGTTCAAGGGCAGCCTGGTCTATAGAGTGAGTTCCAGGACTGCACAGAGAAACCATGTCTTAAAAAAATTACTAGAAAAAGAGTTTTGTTCTCAGAGTAATGGAAAGGGATGGAGAAGACCCAGTCAATCAAAAATTGCCAACTTTTCTTGAATAAAGCATTGGCATTGACATTGTAATTAATTAATCATTGAGGGACAAAGGAACATGGCACAGGCACTTAGCTGAAGAAGTCACTGCCCTCTATAGACACAAATAATTTAGCAATGTTTTTAACAGTTTCCTAAAAGCAAATTCGTCTCCCACAAGACCAGAGCACTGAGGAAGATGGCACTAGAAGATACAGAACCAAGTCCCAAATTTCTCTGCGGATGTCGCCAGGTATCACGAAAGTGCCTGGCGAGATTCCTGTGGAAGCCTTGCTTATCGTATGAATATGGGTTCAGAACACCAACTGCTGTAGAAATGCATAAAACAGACCTGGGTCCTTTTCCCTGCCTGTTCTTAGACTCATAGGGAGGGGCAACAAACTCCACACCCTTGGGGGATTGACAGAAATAAAACTGATATTGGGGGATGGAACCGCAAACCGTCCACCCTTGGGAGATAGGAAAGGAGATGGATGTCTACCCATCATGTATCCACAGCTGGTGATAGGGAGGAATGACTGGGAACACTCTACCTCTGAGAACCCTATGCACAGTGACTGAGAGTTAGCTTCACAGCAAAGCAAAGAGCTAGAAGGGTTTTCTTGTTAGAAAAAGAAAAAGAGAAACACAGAGGCCTGAACTGAGACCCAGTGCAAAGCAGAGACCTTAACTGTGGAAGAGGGATTAATGTTACCCTCCTTTACAAGCGATGCTCACCCCAAAGCAAAGGAATCAGGAGAGTAATATGATGCTCCTGACTGACTCCCTCTTCCCTGTTAAGTACCTGTCATCTACAAGCTGAGTTGTTTGTCTTCATCTGTGCTCTCCTGCAAGACAACCAGCTTTCATGAAAAAAAAAAATGTGCTGTACTAGCATGTTTTCAAGAGGGTCACAGCAATCCAAAGACTCACAGCCATACATGAAATGGGGATTGCAACAATCAGATTAGAAAATTAAAATAACTATGATTGTTATGTTAATAACTTTATTAGAAGAGGTAACACCATGCTAGGACAGATGGGCAAATTCATTGGAGAGGTAAAATTTAGATGAAAGTGTTTAGATCCCCAAAGCAGACAAGACAGACAACAAAGAATTCTGTCAGTTAGGTTCACCAGGCCGCTAGACATAACTGAGGAAAGAATCAAAGAACAGACCATTGGTCAATAGAAAGTATTCAAACTGAAGAGCAAAGAAAAAGATTCTAAAAACTAAGGGGATCGGAAGCTGAACCACGTCAAAGACTGGACCTTTATGTAGCTGAATTATCAAAAAGAGGGGAGAAAACAGGGCAGAAAAAAAATCTAAATAACTAAAATGCTCCCAAAATGGACAGACACTGGGAAACATGCCTCCAGAAACTGAGACTATCAGGGCGTTAGCAATGCAAAGGGCAGTGTCCATTCATAGCATTCTCAGTGAGGTGGGGAGAAAGGGAGCTTTATGTAAATAGAAAGAATATAATTAACAATTTTATGATAATAATTTTAACAACTTAGATGCAGTGTTCTTGAAAGCCACCAACTATCAAAGTCAAATTAAGAAAAAAATGACCAGAATACTTTGTCTTCTAAATAAATTGAAAAGAAGATAAATAATTCATATCCCAAAACTCCAACCCCAGATGGCTTCACCTGAATAGTCTATTAAATATTTAAGGATGAAACAGAAGCAATTTTGCACAAACTCTTCCACAGCATAAAAGTAGAAAGGGCTTGCCAGCTTCTTTCATGTTGCCAGCACCTCCCAAATACCACAATTCGACAACTGCCTGATCAGAAAGACCAAGGCCAGCCATCAGCACAGATGTGAAGGCTCCAACAACCTACAAGTAAATCAAATGCAACAATCTACAAAAAGATAACACACTGTGACCAAGTAGCATTGTATTCCAGGAATGCAAAGCCACGTTAGTATTCAAATTCTGATCACAGCAATATATCTGAATGCTTAAAAAGCATCATAAAATTATCGAAATGAGGACAGATAAACCTTTGAAAAAGATTGCTATTACTGTGTGTGCATATCCATGATGTATGTGGTGTGCATGCCACAACATGGGTGTGGAAGTCAGAGGACAACTATGTATGGTCAATTGTCTCCTTCTACCTTTACCTGGGCTTCAGAGATTGGGCTGACATCACCAGGTTTGTCTTTACCCACTGAGCCATCTCAATGGCCCTGGGCAAGAATTTGGACAGAATTCAGTAGCCATTCATGATACTATTGGAAAGTAGGATTAAAAAACCAATGTGTTAATATGATTGGGATTATCTACCAAAACCCCATAGGAGGCATCATGTTTAGTAATGGATGATGAGGTGCTTCCTCACTGAGGTCAGCAACAAGGCAGATTCATATTATTATCAGTCCTGCTACAAATTGGAGTCCATACCCACTCCAATGAAGAAAGAGGAGGAGGAGGGAGTAGAGGAGGAGAAGGAGGGGGAGGAGAACGAGGAAGAAGAGGAAGAGGAGGAGGAGGAGGAGGAAGAGGAAGAAGAAGAAGAAGAGGAAGAAGAAGAAGAAGAAGAAGAAGAAGAAGAAGAAGAAGAAGAAGAAGAAGAAGAAGAAGAAGAAGAAGAAGAAGAAGAAGAAGAAGAAGAAGGAGAAGAAATCACATGGATTGGAAAGATGAGATAAAAATGTCTCTATTTGCAAAATAGATGTATATCTATGTTATATCTATGTAGAAGTCCGGGGAAAGCTACAAAAATAGTTACTTCAAGTAAGTTTAAAAGTTTTATAACACAAAGGCAACATTTAGATTGAGTGTTTCTACAGAGAGAAAAAAATGTAACTTTATTGTAGTAACTTACAAATAAAAACAATTACATGGTGAGGTTAACTAGATCTAAAGTTTATATGTTTCAATGAAATAATATACAGTTAGAATAGCCATTCTGAAGCCATGGGGCCTCCTCACCTTTGATTTTACAGTTTCACTATCAATAGTGATTTTATGTACTTAACCACCTAATATATCAATAACAGCAGGAGAAAAGCAGTTAGCTTTGCATCTTCTTTCAAACTGTATGTCCATTTTCTGAGTTCCATCTATCCATATCTCCTAATATTACTCTTTCTTGTACTCCTTTCTAAATGTACACACATGTACATTTGTTTAAATGCATACATAAATATCATAGGCCATGATCTGCATATGAAGAAGAACATGTGATTTATTTTTTCATGGTCATGTGATCTTGTTTAATTTTATATGTCCAAGTCCGTTCAAATTTTATGATTTCACTTTTCTTTAGAGGTGAATAGTATTGCATTTTGCATTTTACATATGTACCATGTAGTGATTTGAATGAAAATGGTCCCCATAGGCTCATAGCCTATGGGAATTACAACATGTGACCTTACTGGAGGAGGTGTAGCCTTGTAGGAGGAGGTGTGTCACTGGGGGTGGGCTTTGAGGTTTCAAATGCTCAAGCCAGGGTCAGTCTCTCTCTTTCTCTTCCTGCTGCCTGCCAATCCAGATGTAGAATGCTCAGCCCCTTCTCCAGCACCTACTCTGCCTACATGCCATCATGCTTCCAGCTATGACACTAATAGACTAAGCTTCTAAAGCAATTAGCCAGCCCCTATTAAATTTTTCCTTTATAGTAGTTTCCATGGTCATGGTGTCTCTTCACAACAATAGAAACCCTAACTAAGACATACCAGATTTCCATTATCCATTGGTCTGTTGATAAACAATTAAATGGTTTCATTTCTTTGCTATGGTGGATAGAGCAGCAACAAACATGGGGTACAGATATTTCTGAAGTAAAATGTGGAGTTCACTGGGTATATACATTTTTCTATTCAATGTTTCTGTTTGAAAATTTCAGTATTCTATATAATAGTACAAATAATTATAAATTAATATAGTAACATTTGCAACAGCACCAAAACTATAAAATATTTAAGTGCACATCTTAACAAAGATGCTAATACTGAAAAGCATCAATCAAATAAAGTTTAGGAGTACCTTAAAATAAAAGGGTTGGGCAAAAAAGATGGCCCAACAGTTAAGAGAACTTCTTGTTCTTACTGAGGACCTGAGTTCAATTCTCACATAGGAGCTCACAACCATCTATAATTCCAGTTCCAAGGAATTTGGCACTCTCTTCCAGCCTCTCTGGCTATCAGATACACATGTGGTACACAGACATACATGCAGTCAAAATCCTTATAAACATAAAATTAAATAAATCTTTTTTTAAAAAAATGGAAAAGTTGGGGAGATTGCTCAATTGATTAAATACTAGCCAATCAGGCAAGAGGATTGAAGTTCAGATCCCCAGAACACGTTGTTTCTGGATCAGACAGCCTACCTGTAATACTCACCTTGGAAAGTAGAGACAAGATCTCCAGAGCAAACTATCTAATGATACTAGCCATAGTATCAGTAACTCTGGGTTTAAGTGAGAGATCTGACCCTGCCTGAAAGAATAAGGTAGAAGAATGATTGAGGAAGATCCTCGACATCAGTCTCAGGTATTCACACATACACACACACACACACACACACACACACACACACACACGGCACAGTCATGCACACACAGACATACACATGCCTATACATAAGTGAACATATAAACATGCATGCATGTTTGTATGTTTGAAACATACAAAGAATACATACTAAAGAAAAGAAGAAGTACCTTAAATAGAGAAATGAGCTTCAGAATTTGGTGGTTACAATGCTGCTCTAATGTCACTTATCCTCAATCTAATCTTCAGCCGCAATACAATTCAAATTCAAATCCAATCATGACTGTAATGGAAACTGACAACTGTACTCTAAAATTTCTTTCGAAAGGCCAGAAAATGAGACTAGATGGAACAGTTTTGAGATGGAGCAATGGTGGAAGGCTTACATGACCTGATATTCTGACCTGCATGAAGCTAATAAGTTTAGACAGTGCCACATGAACAAACAGTAGGCGTGTAGATTAATAAGATAGAATAGAGAGTTCAGAAATAGTGCTACAGAAGTTTTTAACAAAAGTGTAAAGCAACTAATATTCAACTAAAACTGCTATAGAAATTGGGTGTCTGTGGGCTGGAGAGATGACTTGGCGGTTAAGGCACTTGCTATTCTTTCATGGTCAGAGCGTGGTTTCTAGCACCCACATTAGGTGTACTGCAACCACCTATAACTCCAGCTCCAGGACATCCTCCTGTGCAAACACACACACACACACACACACACACACACACACACACACACACAAATGAGTAGACAGATAAATCAATGACGTTTTTTAGCAGGTGACTATGTAGATGACGTAGGGTTAAGAGTGTGCACTGCCCTTGCAGAGGAGGAAAATGCAGCTCCCAGCACCCACGTCAGGTGGCTCTCAGCTGCCTTTAACTTCAGCTCCCAGGTTCTCTACACTCTCTTCTGGCTTCCATAAACACTGTCCTCGCATGCATAACCTCCACCCCACCACGACCCCACATACACCCATATGCAGAATTTTTTGAATGTTTTTAAAATTGGATGTCCATAAGTAAACTTAAAGTAGATTCAGACTCAACATCTTGTAAAAGAAACTACTCAAATGGGCTGTAGATCTAAACACAAGGACTCAAACTTTAAAAATTCCAGAAGAAAACATAGAAACAAAGATTTAGAGCAAGACATTAGGGAAAGATTTCTAAAAAATATACAAGCCATTTTCTATAAAGAAAAAATGGCTAAATTAGGATTGATTATAATCAAGAGTTTCTGGTGTTTGAAGTAAACTTCTTTGAAAATAAAAATACAAACCACACCCAATAAAAAAATTTGCTTCCAGAATACGCAAGAGTATTAACATGAATGAAATGCTAAAAATTCATTAAGAAAAGAAATAACCCATTTTTAAAATATGCAAAATATATGAACAGGCACTCCCAGCGTGCAAGGCAAGGAAGCTCACAAAATACAACATAGTCATCAAAGAAAAGCAAACTAAAATCACTGTGTGACACCACTGCCTGGCCTTTAGAAAAATGGAACTTTTCAAAACTGAAAATAAAATAAAATTAAAGTTTAAAAAAATACCAAGTACTGCCAGGCAGTGGTGGCGCATGCCTTTAATACCAGAACTCAGAAGGCAGAAGCAGCTGGATTTCTGTGAGTTCGAGACCAGCCTGGTCTCCAGGACAGTCTCCAATGCTACCGAGAAACCCTGTCTCAAACAACCAAACAACAACAAAAACAACCACTGTTGAGGATATCAAGAAACTAATGTACAGCTGCTAGTGGGATTCACACTAAAAAAAGACACTGGTGAGTTCTTATAAAGTTAAACATATATTTATTATATGACTCAACGGCCTCACTTCAAATGAAAGAAAAAATAAGCTGGATTCTTACCAAAAAAAAAAAAGTATGAGAATGTGTACCAGCTTTGTTTGCAATCATCAACAACACAAAACTTCAGTAGAGAATGAGCTGAGGGATCCCACCTACAATGAAATACTGTTCAGCGGTTTAAAACAAAGTTACTGTGTATGGTTTGAGTGGTTCTCAAAGTGGAAGAAACAGTGTTTTAAGGATTCTGTGCTTTACCAATCCATCACTGTGACATCTTTGCAAATATGAAGCTGAGGAAAGATAAAAGCCATTGGTTAACCAGGACTGGAGTATAAAGAGACATGGGGTGATGGGGTTGATGGTCCGGGTGCGGGTGCTTTTCTCTTTCTTGATTGATTAACGGTTTCGTGGATAAGATGAATTCTATAGTATATAAATTGTACCACAATACAAACAGAAAATAATTTTCTTTAAATCTGTGGTTTTGTGTTAGTATTGACTTTCTAAACTGTCTCTGGGAACTGGAGCGATGGCTTAGTTAAGAGCATTTGTTGCTCTTGCAGTGGACCAGACCAAGATTTGGTTCCCAGCACCCATATGACAGCTCATAGAAATCTGTAACTCCAGTTCCAGAGGATCTAATGCCCTTTTCTGGCCTCTGATAGCATCAGTTTTGCACATGGAACATGTACATATAAGCAGGCAAACACACATACAAACACATAAAATTAAAATAAAACTATTTTCAAATAAACACTGCCAGTAAAGTGAATATTCATTTTCAACATATTTGCAGTCTGGGAGTGCAGAGTACTCTGGTAGCTCCAAATGTTGTTGTTGTTGCTGAACAAGCAAGCACAGAAAGGTCCTGAGTCCTGTGGTGACTAAACACACATCCATGTTGTATGTTGATTCTTGTGTACAAGTTCAGGTTCTGACCCTGGACCCAGACGGCCCTCCAGGCTCTGTGGTCCTGCAGGCTGGAGTCCACCACTCAACGGGGTCCTCTGCTTCCACCTCTGCTCCTGACCTTTCCCACCGTCCAACTTTGTACACACCTGTTCCCTTTGGGGTGCATTTTCCCAGCTGTCATTGGAAAATTAGCTATAGTCTCAAGATCATGTCAGATCTCCCCACCTCCATGGGGCCGCTTCGGCAGTGATCTTCTGATTGCTATCTCAATCCCCGTGAACTCTTCTCACCTTAAAGTCAGGCGGGTGTGCACTACACTGCTGAGCCCCACTTGGTCCAGGGGTTGTGAACCTACTCTGACCTGATGATATTCCCTTACATCAAATGTTACAGAAAAATTGTGCTGTTGTCCTTATGCCTCTTATCCAAGTCAACTCTGCCTTATCATTCTTTGGGTGTTTTTCTTCCTTTCCACTTACTGTCGCTGCCTCACATAGTCAGCCACCTTGGGCATCCACTTAGACATCGGGGATCTAGACTTGCCTGTCAACTCACTCTGTGTGCCTAATTCAGGGTCTTCTACAGAAGGGATGCCAAGTTTTTAATTGTTGGGTTGAACTGATTTACTAACCCTGGATACCAGGCTGTGAGTTGAGTAGGCGGCAGCCAGCTTTCTGTAGGAATACATTACTAATAAGATTAGGAGAATTATTATTTTGTAGTGACACATGGGACCACACATCTTTCGGGTAATGTTTGATTGCCAAATGGTTTCCTTTGCTATAACTGCCCTGGGGCTTTTAGTTCATTTGAATTATTGATGACAGCCAAGTCTTGATAATCCCAAACCATGTAAAGAAGTGAATAATTCAGTTTCCATTGTTGGCCCAAACAAGTCCTTTAAAATCAGCAGACAGCGCATCTGCCATCTCCTTCTGGGCGTCCGACAGGCACTGTCTTCATTTCCCCCATCAGATGATAGATGCCCATTGACCAGCTTTCCCAGGTGTCTGGTCTCTTTGAGGTTGCAACATGGTTTTGAAGATGTTCTCAGGCTGGGCCCAACGTTCCCTGGATTCTGTTGCTGTCCCATGCATGCTAGACTCAGACAGATGCTATATGACAGTTCTGACTTGGGCACATGCTGTGTGATGGTTTTACACTTTTAGAATTTTGCATGTTCAAACTGTATTGGGCAGCAAAAGGAAAACCCTCAAACATTTCCTTCTATTAGATTCTTGGAACCATTTCCAAATCTGTGCCATTGCAGATGTGTTTCCAAGTAAGAAGCCCCTAAGACCTGGATGTTATTTGACTTACAGACATTGTTGGTCGTATTCGTGGGGACACGCCACTCTACGATTTACAGTGAGCTGTCCTGCTCCTCTCCGCTGTCCCTTTCATAGCTTCTGTTGTCGAGCAGCTTCTGTCTGTTTCCTAAGCCCTTTGGAGAGGGAGCCACCCTGACTCTTAAGAGAACTTCATCTCAGAAGCTTCTATATTGATTATGAGACCTTGGTAAGTGTGAAGCTCCTGCAGGATAAGAATCTGGGATTTTGATTATTTGGGAGCGTTGATACTTTCTCCAACGATGCCATCTCAAGATCAAGAGACGACTAGCGAAGGACAAGTGGCGCACCACGGGGTCACAGACGTGAGACTGCAATCTCACCTGGCCCTACTTTGTCTGTTCTATGGGGATTAAGTGCTCGGAACCTGGATCTAGAGTCAGATGCAGTCCATCTCAATTGTGTTTTTGTACTCTGATCTGTGCTTTCTCTCAAAGGGTACAGTTTCAATTTATCAAACAGCACTGGAACCTGTTAGCCAATGCTGTGATCAGAGCACTGTGTTGGAGGTGGCGGTAACTAGGAAAGAAAATGGAAGTTGACTGGAATGCTCATACCTGATTCAAACTTGTGGGAATGATGCCTACTTGTTGGCATAGGTTTCTGTACTGCCCAGTTCCTCAATAAACACACAGAAACTATATTATTTGCAATACTGTTTGGCCAGTAGCTCAAGTGCACCTCTGGCTTATTCCTATATCCTAAATCAACCCATTTCCATCTATCTGTGTATCGCCACATGGCTGTGGCCCACTGGGTAAAGTTCTGCCTGGCATCTGTCTCTGGCGGGGCTACGTGGTTTCTCCTTGACCCTGACTACTCTCTCCTCCTCTATCTTCTCAGAACTCCCACCTTGTCCTATTCTGCTAAGCCACTGGCCAAAACAGATTTATTCATTAACCAATAAATGCATCACATAGACAGAAGGACTTCCCACACTACCACTTGTAATTGAGATGGGAGTATTGGGCATAGAGATCATTTTTGGACTTTTAGGAAGCCAGTAAATGCCACACTAATCTTCATGAGTTCCGGGCCATTTTTTAAATGCCCCTGATGATCAGAAAATGGTGGACAGATGTCCTTTTTGTTACTGATAAGGTTAGAATGGAAGATCAAAACTGAGCCTCTTTCTACTTCCTTAATATTGAATTCACCAAAGTTAAAGGCATGTACCAGCCATTAATCTGTGAATCACTGCTGTGTATCCTGTCAATTGTATTTTAATAAAACGTTGATTGGCCAATAGTCAGGTAGGAAGTATAGGCGGGGCGACAAGAACAGGAGAATTCTGGGAAGAGGAAAGATATAGTCTGCAGCTGTCACCCAGCTGCAGAGGAGGCAAGATGAGAATCCCTTGATGAAAAAGGTACCAAGCCACATGGCTAACATAGACAAGAATAATGGGCTAATGTAAGTTATAAGAGTTAATAAGAAGCCTGAGCTAACAGGCCAACCAGTTTCTAATTAATGTAGGCCTCTGTATGTTTATTTGGTACTGAATGACTGTGGAACCAGGTGGGACAGAAAATTTGGTCAACAAGTCATTTTTGTGCAAGACATTGGAGGTCAGACCCAAGATACCCAGAGGCTAAGCTGCTGGGCTAAGGGGGAAAGAGAGGAATCTACATTCTGAATTCATTACCCCAATCACTAGATGATCTCACTCTGTCTGCCATGGGAAGCAGAGTCACGAGTAGAGAGAAGGTAGACGTTATATTGTTCAATGCTTCTGAAAAAAATGGAAGCTCTTAATCTTTGGACCAAATCCTTGGGCAAGGTAGGACACTTGGGAGAGGAGAGCTTGGGACTGGGAGTCTGGTTGCAGTGGGATCTGTCACAATTCACCACTCTGTATTTTAGACAACTGTATTTGCTATTTCTGCGTGAGCAGCTCATCCTGCTGTAATCTGCGTTCTCTTTCCCTCAAGTTCCCTTAGGAAGCTTCCCTGGATATTTTGTGTATCAGCTTGCAGTAGTGATAAACTGAGAAGTGGAAAATGTCTAATCAGGTAAATTTCCCACTTAAAACTAAGAAGATTGAGAAGGGCAATCTGAGCCAGGCTGTAGCAGGGCACAGCAGGTTCTCTATGGTTTCCACATACAAGTGCAGCAGGTCACTGGGCATCTGACAGCCCTTCACTGGAGAGGACTGGTGTGCCGGAAGTGAAGAGCCAGCTGTTAGCCACCCAGCAGGAGCCCTTCTGATGCCTGGTTGCTTAGAAAATTGCTGAGTTTGGGAGAAGAAGAAGAAGAAGATGGCAAATATTTATTGTTCTTTGTGCAAAATTTCGACTTACACACACACACACACACACACACACACACACACACACACGTAGATACATACTGTGGTAGTTCAAATGATATGTCCTCCCACAGTCTTGGGCATTTGAATGCTTTATCCCCAGTTGGTAATTTGTTTGGGGAGGTGTAAGAGAGTTAGCCTTGCTGGAGAAATTGTGCCGCTGGAGAGGCTTTGAGAGCTAAAGGATTCACACCGTCCGCAATTTGCTCTCTACTTCCAGCTTACAGTTCCCGATATGAGCTCTCAGCTCCATTCACCATGCCAGCTGCCACTACACTTTCTGAATGTGTGAGGGATACACTTCTTAGCCCTCTGGAGCCACAAGCCTAAATAAACCCTTTCTGCTATAAGCTGCCTTGATCATGGTGTTTTAGCACAACAATGGAAAAGTAGCTAATAATAATAATATATATATGCATATTTAGTAGTGTACATTTATGCATACATAAAAAGTCAAGGATATAATTGTTTTGTTTTTTAATTAAAATATAATTACATCATTTCCCCCTCCCTCTCATTCCTCCAATCCCTCCTATATCCCTCCCTGCTCCTTTTTGAATCATGACCTCACATCTTTGCATTATTAGTATTGTACAGTTTGCAAGGTTTCCAGTACCCGCCACGATTTCCCTCCTGTTGGTTACGACCCAAATATGATCGCTACTATTGCACCTTTATGGATATTTGCTGTGCAGATCATTGCTGCGGTTCCTAGGCATCATAGCTGGGTAGGGCTAATGAATGCTCCCTTCCCTTGGAAGCTTGTGTAACAAATTCTGCTATTATAAAAGCTAGTCCTAAGGGGGGAGGCTTTTGAGTCCAATTCCTCTGAATCCTGTGTTCTTCATTCCTCATTCACAGATATGAAAAAGAAGTTATAGTCACAGACACAAAAGGGCGATAATCTTTCCCCAAAGCAGGAAGGAGGTAGGTAAAATTTAGTCCTGAGTCCTTGCCCACCTTGCCAGGCTGATGAACCCCAGGGACAGTCACCCATTGCAATCAGGGTGTCAGCCGGCCTAGTAGGAGCCCAGCCCTCTGGTGTAGAGAAGTCATGTCTCGTCTGGTCATCCTAATATGTTCCTAGAGACATGTGGGTAGGGAAAAGGGGGAGACAATGGGCTGGATGTCTAGATAGTTTTTTAAAGACCCATCACTCCTCATTTGTCCCACTGTTAGGGTACAAGTGCCCCGGAGCATCCCTGACTCAGAGGCAATCCTGAGAACGGAGGGAGCCTGCACTCTGAATTAAAAAGGGACAAACAGGAGGAAATACGGAGGTCCTTTTCCTCTGAAAAATCTCCAAACCACAGCCTTTTTCTCTCTCAAGATCTCCAACTCGAGCCTTACTTTGAATTAGTTGTACGAATTACAAAGTCTACGATGAAAACTTGTCATTCCATCCTCTTGCCAACTTCCCTCTGATTTGATAACCTCACTTTGGCAATAAAGTGCAGAACAAGATAGCAAGATTCATGTGTTTTCCAACGTACTTACAGAGGAAATCTCTGTTCTTCTGGGTTCCTCAATGACTTCATCTCTGCATGGCTGTTAAGCATCATCATCACAATAATTATTCTGGTGTGGATGGGGTGGGATGTTTTATAAATATGAAGGGAAGTTGGAATTGCTCAGATTGGCCCCGTGTTTTATAAGAGTCACTAGATCATTGGAGGGACTTGAGGCAGTTACAAAATACAGCCACTTGAAGCTGAGATGATTTCAACTCGCCTGTTGTCATTGAGAAGACAGAAGTGGGTGTGGTGGTATACACTCCTATAACCCCAGTACTTCAGAGGCTGAGGCAGGAGGATTGGGGTTTGAAATAGTACTGTATAGTAAGACCCTGTCTTAAAAATATTTAAAAATAATACTACTAATAAGATAAGAGCAGGAATGACAGGAGAACCAGGGTGCCAGTTTGGAATCCTTTCAACTCTTCTAAAGAAGGAAGATGAAATGGAAGTGCCCCCAAAATAACTGCACTGCGTTTTCAACGATTTTATCCCATTCTATTATCAGGCCTCCTTCCTCCAACATTTCTCCATGAATCTTCTCCTGTCCTTAGCCTCTCAAGGTTTTGCCTGCTGATTTACCTTCTCCAAAATAAGCTCAAGGAATTTCTATGTGAATTTTTGCAACAGAAATGAAAGATTAATAAAAAAGCAAAAAGAGAGTAGTCTGGAAAGTTTTCAGATCCTTAAAAAGATGGAGCATTGGGGCAATTGAGATGACTCAGAAGGTAAAGGCACCTACCCCTAAGCCTGGCAGCTGGAGGAGGATCTCAGAATACACAGAAGAAAAGGAGAGAGGGGACTCCCCTAAATTAGTATCTGACCTCTATGCATGGGCTTTAAGATGCATGTGCATGTGTGCACATGTGCACACACACACACACGAACACATATACATACATGTGCACATACACACATGTGCACATGTAAAATGAATAAAACTTTTTTAAAGATTAAGCACTGATGAATTTGGGATAACAGAAAGGAGGAAGAGGGAGCTGGCGAACTCAGGGAGGCAAATGACATAGTTTAGTACTTTGAAAGCTTTTTTGAAAAAGGTCTTGTTTGAGACCCAGCGTTACAAGTCATCATTTTGCAGCAAATCTGTTTCCTTTTGGGATCTTCCGGTTCCTTAGTTTTGAAACAAGGTTGAACTAGCTGTCCTGAAGTTCTTGTATGCTTACCCATCTCTTCCATTAGTCCAATTCCTTCAGGCAAGCTCCATTATTCCCATGTGGCAGACAGAGAAAACTGGGCATTAGTGAGTTAAATGGTACCAGTCACCTACTTGGGAATAGAGGGCCAGGACAGTGGGTGTCTTCCTGGCAGGAAATGTCGAGCAGCCTCCAAAGTGCTCTTATTTCTTTTTTCATCATCAATAGCAAAGATTTCACCTTCAAGGTTGAAAGAAACAAAGCTAAAGTTCACAATGATTAAGTCTCCTGTGGTCACACAGAATATTAATCAACAGCTAACTGGGAGCCCGGACGCTGTCCACAGTTGCTGGGCCTTTTGTCTTTGTCAGGAAATTTTTGAAAAAAAAATACTTGTTTACATTTTTATAAAATTATGGAAGCAACACCCCGGACATTGTGGATGATAAATTAAGCTGTGGTTTGGCTACCTGCATTAATTACTCTGAAGTGCAGGAGACAATGAGGCTAATGCCGCTCTACTCCCTGTGATGCTGACGGGAGAATCCATCAGACGCCTGCCCTGGCTGCTGCTCCACAAACCCATGATGCCTGGCTGCCGTGAAGCTGCCGCCTGTGTCCTAGTGATGAGGAATCTCTTCATTCACTCTGATCACCGGCTTCCACCAATCCTGAGAAAACAAACAGAAATGGGTTTCAGCTGTGCATAGTGCAAAAGACTCTGTAATCCCCGATCTAAGGAGCAGAGGCAGGGGAATTACTGTACGTTTGAGGCCAGCCTGCTCTACATAACAAGTTCTAGGCCAGTCAGGGGTATATTGTGAGACCCTATCTCCAACAAATAAACTTAGGTAAAAGAAAAAAAGATCTAGTGTGATGTCCTGTTTTCCCTAATTTTTACTTAATTTTGAGATGCAGAACTCCTGATCAGACAGAAAGAGGGCACAGAAATGAACAGCGGGACTTGGCCTTTACCACCAGGGAACATCTCGACTCAAGTGCTCTGCTTGGGGAAGCACTCCTTCTGCAATAAATATTACAGACTTTGAACCCTATATTTTATAGAGATACATACATTCATCTTGTTACATATGAAATGAAAATAGGGACAAAATCATCTAGGGGATGAAGGAAACTAAAGAAATGGAAAAGACAGAGGGTAGAAGGGTAGGTGGAAAAAACTTAGCCAAAGTACATAACATATTTATATTAAATTATTCTTACAAGGCCAGGTATGGTGGCTCATACCTTTAATCCCAGCACTTGGGCAGCAGAGGCAGGAGGATGGATCTCTTTGACTTTGAGGACAGCCTGGGCTATGGGGCAAGTTCCAGGACAGCCAGGGCTGTTACACAAAGAATCCCTGTCTCAAAAAAAGAAAAAACAATAAAAACAAAAAACAAAACCAAATCCTTATAAAGTCCAGTCCTGTAGACACCTTAACTGAGCCATCTTCAATAGAGTCCCTGCACCTCAGGCTCAGAGACTATCATGAAAGAAGCGTTGAAGGAGTGTAAGAACCAGAGGCCTGGGGCATCTGCAACTTCTATACGTGGCAGGAAAGTTGCACCCACGGAACCTCAACAATATGGTTGCCTAAATAAGACCCACACGATGACAAAGACAGGTGACATGCCAACATGGATGGGAGAAATTTCAGGCCCTGCATGAAGCATTATAGGCAACTAATGGCTGCTGAGAGAGGGGGAGTAGGTCCCCTTCAGTAGGCTATTCAGTCCCAAGTGGTCAGCCAAAACACATGCACTTTGTGTTTGTGCAAAACTAAATAGACACAGTAAGCGGTATATGTGTGTGTGTACATATGTGTGTGTGCGTGTGTGTATATATATGTGTGATGCATGTTCATTTGTGTGTATGTAGATACATGTGTGAATGTGTGTATATATGACTGTGTGTGTATGCATGCATGTGTGCATGTTTGTGTGAATAATAAAGGAAAGGTCGTGAATTTGAGATGGAGTCAGGGAGGACACAGGATGACCTGGATGATGTGAAATACTCATGAAAATTCTCAAAAACATTAAATCAATAAAAAGAAATTAAAGATACAGATAAACGAAAAGATATCCCTTCTAAAGAAGTATTCCTACAAATACAATATCTATTTGTCATTAAGTTCCGTAAGCTCAGCCTCTTTCCTTAAAATGCATCTGCGTAAGCCATTTGATCTCTCCACACCTCGGCTTCCTTATGTAGCAGGTGGATTTCGAGAGAAGTATAAGAAAGCAGATGTGTTGGCCCACTGTTGACAACAGTCATGTTATAAAATCAGGCTAGCTATCCACCAGCAGCTCGACAGATGGAAAAATGTGGAATAAATGCACAACACAGTATGATTTGGCCATAAAAGAGAATGAAGGTGGGCAGTCTCCACGAAGATGACCGCAGCAGGAGGTCATGACGTTCTGTGAACTAAGTCATGCAGGAAAGCCAGTGACAAGCTTTTTCACATTTGTAGATCTTCTATTTTATATAGTTATATGAACCATATACTATACAAGATATAAAAATAGAAGTGAGACTGCCCAACAGAAATGAATGGAAAAAAAAATACGGAGAGATGAGAAAGAGCAAGGAGAGGGTGAGTGTGGTCCAAGTCCATGATCTACTCACATGAAAATGTCTCTGTGAAACTCATCACTGTGTGTGCCAGGATAAATGGACGCTTGCTAAAGAAAATCATTTTAAGACAGAGATGTGTGAAACATTGGAGCAGCCCCTGGAACACAGAGGCCAATGAGCGCTGCTTCTGTTATTTCTCATCAAATAAGCACTTTTATGTCATGCTTCAATTTTCCCATTCATTTTGAAGATTTGGTTCACCAGGTACCCAGATTAACAAATGTGATGGTGCATGTTCTTAGATCAAGTCTATCACAGAAAGACACCACGAGTGTCTCAAGAGGACTATTTGGCTTTAAGTGCCAGGGAGAAAACCTCTTCCAAATACACCATCCTTCTCTGCTTGTCCACAGGCATCACTGTTACCTTTCATTTGTTCGTCTCCCTTGAAGTACCTCTGCGATGCTGCTGAATAGCTTGACACTTCATCTAGAGTGGTACTGAATACCTAGCACTTTGTCTAAAAGGAACTTGTCAAGCGATGCTCACTGTGCAGCTGCACCCACCTCTCTGTCCTCACAGCTCCATGACATGGGTGCAGGAAGCAGGCCAGGTCACCTCCCCCAGCCAAGGTCAACAGGAGTAGGGAGACAACCAGCTGTTGTGAAAAGGTTCATGAGGCATCTCAGTGAGTTCTTGGGCATGTTATAGTTTCAGGTTTCTGTTTGTTGACTTAGGGAAGTACTTGAGGAAGCAATGTAGACAGAAGATTCTGTCCTACCCAGTCCTGTAGCCGTTCAGTCCCAAATAAACATACAGAGGCTTTTATTAATTATAAACTGTTTGGCCTGTTAGCTCAGGCTTATTATTAACTAGCTCTTACAACTTAAATTAATCCACAATTCTTATCTATGTTTAGTCATGTGACTTGGTACCTTTTCTCAGTAGCGCATTCTCCTCTGGCTTCCTCTGCATCTGCCTGGTGACTCTCTGCCTTTCCTCTTCCCAGAATTCTCTTAGTCTGGTCACCCTGCCTCTAATTCCTACCTGGCTACTGGCCAATAAGCATTTTATTAGACTAATACAAGTGATAAATTTTTACAGTGTACAAGAGCATTAGCCCACAGCAAAGCAAGACTTTGTTCATGATTGAGCACCGGTGGGCAGGAGGGAGCATCTAAGAGTAGATGTCTGAATAAATTTTCATCTGTATGGGAGTGCTAATGAGGTGAGCTAAGCTGTAGAGAGTAAAACCCAGTGAGTCAGCTTGACTGAGGTGTGCTTGGTTATTTTCATGGAGCAATGCTGTTCACGTTTGTGAGCGTGTGTTCATTACAGGTTTCAACTTTGCTTTGGTCCACCATGGATGCCCACAGGGTGGCTTTGTCTGTGACAGTATTCTATGAAACTTTTCCACAGACAACTGAAGGCTCACACCAGATCCCAGAAGCACAAAGACATGACTGAGGGTTGCTTGCTGGTCCCCAGGTGTCATGGCTGGCTTTTGTCTTTCTCGGTGACAAAAAGAAGTTGGAGAGCTTGTCCACAGCCAGTGAGGAGCCATGGTATAGAAACTGAGGGACCATAATGCTAATACAATTCTTCCCGTCTCTAAGTTTAGTCACATGATGGTGATGCAAACTTATGAAAAAGTCTGTTTCTATCTGTCTGATTTTCCGGGAGAATTCCTCTGAGTTCTTGACAGAATCCATGGAGAGGATTGCATTCAGCCTCAAGAACAGGGTTGTCTGCTGATCTCAGTGGGGTCCAAAACCTCATGAATTTACCTAATTTCAGTGGCAGCCATTTTCCCCTACCCTTTCCATATCTCTGGGTGGAGATGGGCTTTTGTTCGTATTCACACCTATGTGAAGAAACACGGTTAGCTGATAATCTCCAGTATGGCTCATGTTAGGTTGCATCATGATTTTATGATACATGATATTTTTTCTTCTGTGGCTTTATACTGGGTGTCTGGAGCTAGGGACTGTGCCAGTTTCAGGGCTGAGTAACAGTACCTGGTCAGAAGATGTCTTCTGGATGGATATATTCTGGATGGATGTCTGGCCCTTGAAATAACTGTTGGTCTGAAATGCAAACAAGCTGTGTTCTTAACCAGATGTCCTTATAGCAGACCAACCCAATGCTCCCTGATGCTGAGACTTTAACAGACCAGCCCTTGAGAAGCAAGGGTCCTGGAGTAACAAAGCTAAAGATGGTCACAGGGAGACCCCTTGGCAAGGCTAGCCTGAGGTCAGTCTGGAGACTCCCGCAAGTTGACACTTGATCATCAGTAGGAATATCTGGCTTTATATGGGTCAGTGAGATATCTCTCATCCACTAAATCCCTCACATTACAATGAACTGTAGAGCCTAACAGGCCGTATTTGAAGAGTTACTGTGGGAAGCTGGAGAACAGGCTCAGAGGTTGAAAGCACTTACTGCTCCTGCATAGGACCCAGGTTTGGTTCCCAGTACTTCCACAGTGGATCCCAAGAGTCTGTAACTCCAGTTCCAGGGGATCTGATGCCCTCTTCTAGCTTCTGCAGCATTGCACGCACATGGTGCTCATCAAACTCACAAAAGAACACAATATAAAATTAAAAGATTTTTCTTAAACAAGAGGGTTACTTTGGCCTGAGATGGCTCAGAGATTAAGAGTGAATATTGCTCTTGGAGGACCCTGAATTTGGTTCCCAGCATCCATGTCAAAGATGTTCATGATTGCTCATAGTTCTAGCTCCAGGAAGTCTGAGACCATCTTCTAGTTGCACTCACACATGCATATCACCCACATAACCCACATACACACATAACCTACATAAACACATACACACATAACCCACGTACACATATACACATATACATACTTAACCCACATATACACATAACCCAATTACACACATAATCCATATACACACATAATCCACATACGTGCATACATACATATACACATAATTACAAATTATTTATATATATATACATATATATATATATATAGAGAGAGAGAGAGAGAGAAAGAGAGAGAGAGAGAGAGAGAGAGAGAGAGAGAGAGAGTCCAGCAGTGGTGGTACATACCTTTAATTCCACCACTCAGGAGGGAGGGGAGGGCGTATTTAACAGCCAGAAATACTCAGAGAAACCTTATCTCAGAAAACAAAACCAAAACAAACAAACAAAAGAGTAATATGGGTGGTTTCTGGAAACAAGCCTCCCTCTTACTGTCTTCCCCACGCCCTCCAGTGGAAACATCAGATGCTCATCCATCATAAGTCCCTGGGAATCCAACATCCTCACTCTAGTTCTACCTCATTCTTTATTGAGTTTTCTTTCCTGCCCAGTTCCTGCAGTTATTAAGTCCCAAAGAAATCACACAGAGGTCTACATTAATTATAAACTGATTGGCCTAGTGTCTCAGGCTTCTTATTAACTCTTATAACCCATATTAGCCCATAATTCTTGTCTATGTTAGCCACACGGCTTGGTACCTTTTTGTGCGAGGCAGTCACATCTTACATCCTCTGCATCTGGGTGACAACTGCAGACTGAAACTTTCCTCTTCCCAGAATTCTCATTGCCCCGCTGCTGCTTCCTACCTGGTCACCCCGCCTCTACTTCCTGCATGGCTACTGGCGAATCAGCGTTTTATTAAAAATAATATAAGTGACAGGATAAAAGACCATTGTCCCTCAGACCTCATCACCTGGAAAGAGATGATTGCACACTTAGACTTGTATACACACACATCCTCCCCTTCCCACTTAGCTCCAGCCACTCAGCTCTGATTAAATGGCCAAAGTCATAAGTAAGTGTTTTTACATATTTCTGATCTCTCTGTTCATTGAAATCTTTCATTTTCTTAACCTTAATGTGTTTGTTCCTCTGATTGCAATACTCAATACTGAAGATATGTCTGCATAGATGCACACAAGAATATGTCCAAGGATGATCATGTTATTTTTTGCATTAGCAAGAAAATAGAAACAAGTTCCTGAATGGGTTAAATAATCTATGTATATCTATTTTGTGGTTGCCATGGAGCTAGAAGCATGAAGACAGGTCAGAATAGATGAACATGGAAAGCCCCCCCCCATAGTATATTGTACTGGTAGTCCCAGGGGACAAGGGTATACAATTGCTACATGATAGGCAGTCTCTCCTGGAGAAAGAGACAGACTGGAAGAAAAATTCATATTCCTGCTTTGGTCTTCAGGAGTCCAGGTCTCCCAAACCACTCTTAACTGGGAGATCAAGTCATATAAAATATTCACATGTGTGTCCCTCTCTTTTCCAATCAAAACTTTATGGTTGTTGCTGTAAGCAAGTCAAAGATAGTGAACATTTTTTCCAAAGACAGTAGGCTCGGAGGAAGCCATTGAGGTTCTTTGCCTGGGTATCTCTAACCACCATTCATGAAACCTGCAATAAAATTCCTAATTTATCCCTTATTTGGTCTCTGACTTGTAATTTTACTTAACTCTGTGGGCTTCACTTTCCTTCTTGTGCACTAAGAGGGACAAAAAGACCTCCATGGTCTCTTCGGCACAGGGGATTGGTCCGCTGCTGTCGAAGGGTGTGCAATTTTAGTAAGAATAACATTTTGCCATAATTTTTAATGACTGTGAGCACTGTTCTTATGTGTATTAACCAGTCTGTTTCAGCAACTCCATCTATGTGGTTAACACTATTGCCTCCACTTCATGTAAGAATCACATGGCTCTAAGACTGTGGAGCTGGGGCCAATTTCCAGGCAGTGTAGCTCCAGGATCTATATCTGCAACCATTCTGTAATGCTGCAATGGAGGGTCATTGTCTTGCTGCTTAAGTATCCATTTAAAAAATGGTGTTGAGGGAAAAAAATGTGAAAAGCCAATATTAAAACTACAGTTGGTAAAATTGTCTTCGTAAAAGGGCAACTGCATAAAGGGAGGAAAAGTTCTATTCCTGTATACGAACATTTCAGGATATATCTCTTCTCTATGCTATTATGTGGTCCTATCTGCATATTTCCGTGCAACAAAAAATGCATTTAAAAAAGATGTCTCCTCTACAGCACTCTTATGCATTTTTTTCCTCTGAAAATAACATCATCAATTGCACCCCACGTTGATGCTCTCAATTTTAATTTCACAGATGAAAGAACTCGGTGTCATCTTCTACAACTGCAGCTGCCTGGTCCTAGATTTACAAAGGATATTCGCTTTATATAGCTCATTAAAATTCAAGAGCAGAGTACCTCAGACCTGGTCCAAGAGACTGTACGGAGTCTATGACAATGAGAAGAAGCTTCAGCTCCAGTTGAACGAAACCAAATCGCAAGCCTTTGTGTCGGTGAGTCATATACCTGCATTGCATCATCACCCCCCACCATTTTTGTTCTCCAAAGGCTCTGTAGACCAGCCCCTCCAGTTCCTCCCAGACCCCCTCACATCCCAATCTCATAGCCTGTATTTCTTGTAACCCACTGAGTCCAGTTAGTGCTGTCCCTGTGGACATGGGTATAAGGCCATTGACTATAGTATGAACAGCATAGCAGAGACCAACCCTTGGAGGAAAACTGACTATACCTCCTCTAGAAGCCTTGAACTGCCAATAGTCTCAGCTAGAGGTGGTCCTTGGGACCGCTCCCATATCATGGGATGCTGACTGGATTGATATCATGTGGGTCTTACGCGCAGCCCCAACTACTGTGTGAGAACATTAGTACAACAGCCCAATCATGTCCAGAAGTCATTATTACCGTGACAGTCCCCACTGACCTCTGGCTCTTACAATCTTTCTGTGTGCTTTCTTTTGCAACATTCCCTGAGCCTGTGGGAGTGGAGCTGTGATTCCATTGTGGCCATTTTACAAAAGAAGATACTAAAACTTCCCAGGGGCTCAAAGCCCATCATGTGGAAAGCACCACAGAGGTCCTAGCTCCCTGGGCTGACAGCCAATGAGCCCTTCATCCATGGTTCCCAGATCTATCTACAGTAGAAACCTGATGAGAGCAATCTGAGGGAACCAGTATGGAAAACAGACAATGCCAGAGCTGATGTATTTGCTTGTGGCAGGCCAGCACAAGGCCACCCCTGATGTCTGAGGCTTCTGACTCTGGTGAAAACCAGTACCCCATCCTCACCTCCTGTTAACACCCCACTTCCCACCCGTTCGTGCTATCACTAGGAACTGGGGTTGTATATATCTGGGCCTCCAACCCCAGTCTCTCCAAATTCTAGAACAACTAAGAATTCACACCTGACCGATGGTGAGACCTCCCGAGTCAGACCTGAACCACATTCCTGAGCTCATCCTGGCGCTCAGCCAGTCTTCTCTAAACCCTGCTCCCACGTGACTACTGTTCTTCCTCCCTGGATGGGTCCAGGGTGTCTATGCCATTGACTCTTATGTACCAGAGAACATTTGTTGAAGAGTAATAAACTATATCCCTTTCACACTTTCAAATGAGAGCATATTCTGAATGTCCAGAAGACACTACAAGATGGTCCAAAGGAGGGCTAAGATGCTTGTCTAAAATAACAAATTCACATAAGTACGAAGAGCTGAAAACGTGTATGGAGGGCTTCCATGGGGCGGTGAGACTTTTTGTTGGCTGGCTGGTTGGTTGGTTGGTTGGTTGGTTGGTTGGTTGGTTGGTTTTACATACCAGTCGAATTTTCCCTCCCTTCTCTCCTTCCAATTTCTCCCCCAAGCCCCACCCACTCCTCCTCCTCTGTTTCTCTTCCCATATGGGATGAACCTCCCATGGATATAAGCCAGCCATGGCACATGAAGTTGCAATGAGACTAGAGGCTCCCTCTTCTATTAAGGTTGAATGAGCCAATCTAACAGGAGGAATAGGTCCTAAAAACAGGCGACAGAGTCAGAGTCAGCCTCTGCTCTCGCTGTTAGAAGTCTCACAAATCAAGTTACACAATTGTAACATGATGTAGGAAGTCTTACAGTTAGTGGTTACCTGCCTACTGGGGCGTGGCCTCTTATACTATATATGCTGATGCAGAGCCTACCTCCGTTCTTTTCCGGCCTCTCTGTTCCCGTTGCGGATTTCGATTTCTGATCTCCGTTCCAGCAGAGGATTCTGATTTGTGAGTTTACCCCTAAATAAATAACCACCTATTTCTCAATTCTGAGTTAGTATGGGATTTCTTTTAAGCGTCCTTCTTCAGTGACACACTTGCAGAGGGCCAAGGTCAGTCCCATGCAGGTTCCCTGGTTGTCGGTTCAGTCTTTGTAACCTCTGTGAGCCCAGGTTAGTTGGTTCTCTGGGGTATTTGTGGTGCCCTTGTCCTGCTGGCTCCTACAAAATGCAGTAGCAAGTGGTACCTCTACAGAGAGCCTTTTAGAAGAATATTTTCATTGCATCTCCAGAGAAGTAGTACCCCAAAGCTAGAGTGTGTTCCCAATCTGTACATAAGCAACAACGGGAAACAAAGTGGCCTCGTGCCTCAAACAAGGGATCCAGAAAAATAAATGAGAGGCAACAGGAAATAAATGCACGAATGAGCAATGCTTTGGACAGTCGTGTAGCTTGAATTTAAGGTGTGAATCTTAGAGATAAGTGAGTAAGGTTCTTGTCCACATTTAGAAGGGCAGGTATTGCCTTTGTCTATTCTAGCACCGACCGCCATCTCTACCACAGACAGCCATAGGTCCTCAGTTCAACCCACTGACAGTGCAAGCTCTTTATTCCAACACCTCTTCCCTGGAAATGAGAGTACATCTTTGCTCTGGTCTAGGGAAACTTAAAAATTGATATTTTTATCCAAAAGATAGCTAGCAAATGAACTGAAAAACACATATTCTGGTAGCTAGCTTTTTAAAATTGTTTTTATTGAGCTATACATATTTCTTTGCTTCCCTCTCTGCTTCTCCAATCTTTTCTTCCCTCTTTCATGCTCCCCCCACACACTCCCAATTTACTCAGGAGATTTTGTCTTTTTCTCCTTCCTATGTAGATCCATGTATTTCTCTCCTAGAGTTTTCTTTGTTGTCTAGATTCTTTGGGGTTGTGGACTGTAGGCTATTTTTTCATGTCTAAAAGTCACTTATGAGTGAGTAGATCATATAATGTGTTTGTCTTTCTGGTAGTTAGCTTTTAAAATTACATAAAGCTTATTTTCTATTTTTATTTCTTTAGTTTGATATATTTTTTCTTCTCATTGATAATATCAACTATACCTTTAACTTAAATCCAACATATACCAAATAAAAACCAATTTTGACTGACAGAAAATTAATACTTATAATCAATAAATACATCAAAAATTAAGCACCCCAAAATTATGTGATCCTGTCAACAAGTGAGCAGATGAATCAGACAGTTCTCAGAGAGATAAAAACAAATGTTCACTAAAAATATGAAAAAAGCAATCATCTTTATTTATCAGGGAAATGTTAATTAAACCTACATTAGGATCTATCTCATCCAAGTTAGAATGGCTATCACCAAAAAAACAAATGACAGAAAATGCTAGTGAGGATGTAGGGGAAGGGAGACATATGTGTGTGTGTGTCTGTGTGTGTGTCTGTGTGTGTGTGTGTGTATTGTTTCTGGTGACACAAACCAGTGTAGCCACTGTGAAAATCAATATGAAGGTTCCTCAAAAACCTGAGAAGAAAGTTACCATGTGTTTCAGCTACACCACTCCTGAGCATCTACTAGAAAAAAATTAGGTCAACACACCTCAGAGACACATGTAGATCCTAGTTTATTACTATGCTAGTTACAGAATGTAGGATGTAGAATCAGCCAGGATGCCCTTCAGCAGATGAAAAGACTTTTAAAAACAGAGTGCGCGCGTGCGCGCACACACACACACACACACACACACACACACACACACGTGAATTTTATTCAACCATAAAGAAAAATGGAATTAATGTCATTCTCAGGAAAAAAGATGGAGTTGGAGATACTGTTTTACGAAATTAGCAAGATTCGGAAAGACAAATTTCATGTTTTCTCTGGTTATCTTAGCTTCCTATTGCTGTGACAAAACACTATAACCAAAATCATCTTGAAGAAGAAAGGGCTTATTCACCTGACAGCTTGTAGACCATCATCCAGGGAAGACAGTGCAGGCGCTCAGGTGGGGGCCTGGAGGCAGGAACTGATGCAGAGGCCATGGAGGAGTGCTGCTTACTGGCTTGCTCTTTATGGCTTGTTCAGCCTGCTTTCTTGTGCTATTCTGTGATCACCAGCCCAGAAACAGCACCATCTACAATGATCTGGGCTCTCCCACATCAATCATTGATCAAGACAATTCCTCACAGAGTTGCCTACAGGCCAATCTCATGAAGAGATTTGTTTTTGATTAAGATTTTCTCTTCCCAAATATATCTAGGTTTGTGTCAAGCTGACAAAAATCAGCCAGCATACCCATGCAGTTTATTTTTATATATGTGTGTGTGCATGTATATATTCATGCACACACACACGTGTGTGTGCCTGATTTTGAGGATATATAGACTCTTACATGTGTTTGTTTGTTTGTTTGTTTTTTGTTTTTGTTTTTTATGTGTTTGTTTTTAACCCTCAGAGAAGCCTTGCCTTCAGAATTAGCTTCTTGGTTCTCACTCTACTGTTTATCAGAGCTTTGCAATTATTTGTTTATGATGATTTCCCCATAATTTTATAAGCCTCTAAAGATTGCATACTCTATGTATAATTGATATTCCCAGGACCTGACTCAATGCTTTGAAAGCAGCAATAAATAAATAAATGCTGGACTGAATTTATTGGTAGTGAAATTGATGGAAAGTTCCCGAATGTATATAGCTTCTTTAGTAATACATGCCAAGCAAATGCCAAGACAAACTAATTTAACTTCAATATATTTGTTGTAAAAAATATCTTAAAATAGTACATCATATTTTTGGAAGTTGACAGTCCAAAACTAAATTGAACACACACAGAGAATATCTGAAGACTTGAAGAATCACCTGTCCTATAATTATATGTTTGATCATTCCTAACTCACTAAAATTAAACACAAATTTCCAGATATGAAATAGAGTTTTGATCATTTCTAACTCATTAAAATTAAATACAAATTTCAAGTTATAAAAATAGGAATTATTTATAATTTTCTCATGAACCACAAATGGATACTTGGCTAGATTTATCTTTATGACTTCTAGTGCCTGGATACCAGGAAATTGTAATTTTCATATATTCAAAGTAAGAAGGTGGAAATAGATCATGGAAGGTTTTATGTCTTGTAGATTTCTTTTTGCAGACTTTAATGTACTTGAAAAAAATTATGCACTTGCTTTCTAGGCCAAAGCTTTGTTTATATTGATCTGAGAATGAGAAAAGTTTCATTTATTATTCTTATTTAGATCATCCACCTATCAGTCATAGAGACTGAGCTGTGTTAGCTGAGAGGGGAAGACAGAAAAGAACTCAGGGCTGCTTTGGGAAAAAGTATCATACTATATTCCTTCTTAAAACTTACACTTTGTATTCGTACTTAGATTTTAACAGCTTTCTTGAGGTTGGCCCTTTTAGAGTATCCAAACGGCTCTGCAGTCATTAGCATCATGAAATTTCAGAATGCTTTCTTCACACAAGGGAACCACCATAATCTTCAACAGCTACATTCTGTTTTCCCCTCTCAGTCCAGAAAGCTCTGATCTAGACATGGAGATTCTATCTAAACGCAGTATTACAAAATGTAGTCTTTTGTGACTGTTTTTCACCTAGCATGTTCCAAGCATGTTATAGCATTGATTCATGGATTTATAGGTAGCTTCTTTGCTTCTTTCTATGGCTAAGTAATATCATATTGTAAAGATGTAATATTTTGTGTGTGTGTTGGTTGATGGGTTTCTGGTATTTCTATATTTGAGTTCTTGTGCATATGACCCCTGTGAACATTCATATCTAACATGCTATATAAATACATTTTTCAGGTCTTTGGGATTTATACTTAGGAAAGAATTGCTGATTGTTCACCATCCTGAGGTACTATTAAAGTGCTTTCCAAAACTGATCGCCCCGTTCTAAAATCCCACCTGCCACGTGTCCATATTCCTTCTTATTTCTTTCTCACATTACCCCTCCTAGTGTGCCTGTCGTGTAAGTGTCGCTGTGTGCCGGCTGCATCCTTCATTCATGCTCAGTTTCCAAGAGCTCCTAGGGAGGTTTTCTCTATACTCTTTGTACAAGGCCCTTAACAAATGAATGATTTGCGAATCTTCTCTCCTTTTCTGTGGGTTCTCTTTCCACGTTTGGTTATATCTCAATGTGTGTGTGTGTGTGTGTGTGTGCACTTGTGTTCCAGAAAGACATCATGAAATTTTTAAAAATCAGGAGACCATTGTGAAGTAAATCAGAAACCTACCCAACTCTCTACAAAGTACTTACCAACTGAGTATGCAGAATAAAACATGCAGCCATCCAACACTTGCTCATCCAAGGGAAAACCTAGATTAAGCCAGACATGGGGTGCCTCAAGAATTTTTGATCAGTAAAGTCAGCTGAAGCATAAAACAGGCTCTGTAGTTTTGCCTTCTACTTCAACTGTGGGATAAAAGAGCATACCACACCAGGATTATCACGTTCCTTCTAGGTGCTGAAGGGGATGTAGTAGCTACCTCTCTGTTCAGTGGGCGCTAGTTAGCATCCTAGCAGAGCAGTACGTCAGTCTTTCATGTTGTTATATATTAAGGAACAGTATATTGTCTAATATATATAGATATACATATATTATAATAATATATGTATTATTAATGATATGTATATTATCATACATAATATATATGTGTATATATTGTATAATATATTAATATATAATTATATGATATATAATTATAATATATTATTATATAATATATTATAATGATGTTATTAATATATGTATTAATAATGTATATAATCTATATATATATTATATGGGTAGAATCAAGCCCCCAGATGCAAGGACATTGATGTAAACAATTATACCTTCCCTTAACAGACACACAAAACACGTGCCAAACCCAGGCATTGTGTTAGGCAAAGGGAACTCAGGAAAGACTAAGGCAGATTGATACTAATAATGATTTCCATATGTGTTTGGGGAAAAAATTAGAATTTAGCTACTCCAGCTAGGAATAGTGGTTAGGGTAAGACAACCCAATAGCATTTATCGATTTATTAAATATATTCATGTTTATTTCACAGCTACTTACTGAGCACATAATATGTGCATAGTACAAAGTACAGGCGCTATACAAAAAATAAAAACAGCCCAACCCAAGAGCTGGCAGATACGCGACCGCGCCAGCAAAGGAAGCAGTATCATGCAACGGGTGCTAGACGAAAGTCTCACAATGCATAGAGCTTCCCTTAACCCCCGACACCTGCCACTTGCCTAGACCTGAGTCCAGAGCATGACCGGCACTTGGCAATATCCGCCAATAGAGCAACAGCATGCCCGTGACCCATCCAGAGAATGGGCTTCTCTCCTATCCAGTCCTCAGAACACAGCAGTGTGAGAGGGTGAAACTCTTATGAGCTTCATTAAGAAGCAGACTAGCCATGCCTAGTGGGGTTTGTAGTCCCAGGACCAAGAGACAGAAGCTGGAGGATTGTTACAAATTCAGGGTCAGCCTCGGTTACAGAGAGATGTCCAGGATAGCTGAGGTCCACAGTGAAACTCTGTGAAAGGAAGGAAGGGAGAGAGGGAGACGAGCTGGGATGGGAGTGGGGGGTGGAGCGAGAATTAAAGGAGACTGAAGGGAGATGGTGTATACTAATGTTCTTGGGCTGTGAGTGTGGAATCTGGCCTACACCACTAAGGCCCTCCCTCTCCCCATGGCATTGGGACACAGAGGCCCCTGAACTCTTCCCTGCCTAAATGTGCTTCTCTCCAAAAGCAAAGCCAAGTGTGGGATCCCAGAGTGAAACTCAGGAAGTTCTTAACTGAAACAAAACCACGAGTGTTGTGGTGCATTTCAGACCTCAGGAACCTGTCCAGAGAGATGTTTCGCAGCCTCTCCATGGTACCCTGAGCCATGTCTAAGACAGACCAAACAGGCTGAGGAAATTAAATCTTTTAAATGTATGATTTTAATGATACAGGAAAATGAATAAGACACAGCCCCTACAATCAAGCTAGAGACAGTCTAGCTGACAGAGAGGCAAGTGCAGACCATTATATTTCTATTATATTTCTGAAGGTGCTAACTGGGGTAGAGAGTGAACTTGGAGGTGTATTATAGGAAGGGTTGTGTCTCAGTGTGGAGCCACTCGATGCCCTGGGACAACAGGCTTGAAAGGGTGACCTGGAGCTGGGAGGCAGCGCAGCAGTAAAGCGCTTGGCTAGCCTAAGGAAAGCCCCGGGGCCCACCAACCTGGGGATGGAGAGATGGAGAGAATAAAGAAGGGAAGAAGAGAGGACAGGAGTTGATAAGAAGGAAAAAGAAGCATCCAGCCTAGGAGATCAGAGGTGGCCTCTGTCTGGAGATCTAAGAGAGTTTTGTGGAAGACATATATTTGAAGGGGAATTTAGAGAGCGATCTGGTACGACAAACAGGGAAGCATGTCACCCAGAGGGTCCAGCTGAGCAAATGTCAGCACACAGAGGTGACGAGGACACCACCATGGGCTGGGGATATGGGGATTGGGAGACAGAATAACACTCAGGGGTACTCATCCCAAGACAGGAGTTCATCCTGAAAGCCACCTGTACTTGCTTGCTAAATGTCATGGAGACAATGCATTTCCTCCCACTAAAGAATGGAAGTTTATCTTCCTTCGAAAAGCAAAAGAACTCATCCATTATATACGTTGCCTGTCGCTGGCCAAAAGGACTTGATTGCTTATCTTTCCCACTGCTATGTGCAAATATCTCACAAAAGCATCTTGATGGAGAAAGGGTGGATTCTGGCTTACCACCCAAGGGGAGCTCATCACGGTGGCGAAAGCTTAGAAGGGGAGCACGGGGCAGCTGCTCATCACATCTGCAGCTGGGAAACAGCAGAAGCTGAATGCTAGGGATCAGCCGCCCTTTCCTTCAGGACTCCAGCCCATAGAACACTGTTACCCACAGTAAAGGTGGGTCTTTCCACCTCAGTTTACTGTTACTCAAAAGTCTCTCAAAGTCACTCCCCTCCCCCTTTCCGGGTTCATCTCTTCAATGATTCTGAAGCCTGTTGACTATTAGACACTATTAGGCAGTCGATAATCACTAATAGTCATCACAAGGACTCTCCAGACAGGGATGCCTAGAAAGGGTTTACCCTTAATATGCCCCTGGATAGCCACTTTGCCACTACTGTGTGTGGAGCGGGGGTATTCACCCTGGTACCTTCATTCCGTGAGTCGTGTAGTAAGACAGGATCCCCACCGACTCAGGACAAGGCACTGGGGACAAATGACTTGGGAATTCTTATTGTCCCATGCTGTTTTTTATTCCAGGCAGGTCATCCTCTCTGTGGTGCACCCATGCTTCCCACAGGGACTGATGTCAGGGGAAAGGCGGGACTTATAGGAGACACTCTTGTTCAATCCTCCTCGCAGGAAAAACACTAAGACTCTGAAATACGTCTTCCCCTTGCTATACCAACTGCATGTAAAAACAGAGAAAGTTCAGACATGAGAAAAATACCTTCAGCACAGTTTGCCTCTTTCTCTTTTGACTGATGTCTGGCAGGATATCTTTCTTCTCTTACTCTCTTGATGGATGTGGGCATCACAGGAACTTTGATTTTCCTTGGTGGGTTATAGATGCCCCTTCTCTACCATCAGCAATCCTCTTCCTGACTTTATGAAAGATCCAGAAAAAATGAGGTTTTTTAGATTTGTGTCTTGGATAGTTTTATGGCTAGCATCACTTCTGAGATGAAATAACTTCAAGAATAAGTTGCTTATTCTATGTGTATATATAAATCTGTAAATCATACTTTAGAATATTCTCAGTCACAAACAGGAGGGATCCCTAGAATCATATAAGCCTGAGGCAGGTTGCTCTCACAGTAGCAAGGTGTGTACGGAAATCAAATATTCCCTCCTGAGACAGACTTCAAGGACTTAATACATGTCCTGCCTCAACTTTGACAAAGCACAAACTAGCTTATTGTAAACTTACCAAGAAGCAGAAAGGAAGCCTAGCAGTAGTGACACATGCCTTTAATCCCAGCACTTGCAAGGCAGAGGCAGGTGGATCTCTGTGAGTTCAAGGCCAGCCTGGTCTACAGAGTGAATTTCATCCAGGACAACCAAAGCTACAGAGAGAAACCTTGTCTCAAAAAGCAGACAACAAACAAAAACAACAACAAGGAAAAGCAGACAGGAGGCTTACAAACCATGTAACTAACAATAAACCAAAACTTACCAACACAAATAAAAAACATTTTAAATCCACAGATGCCTACAATTCAACTCTAACATCTTGGGTTTTATATCTTCACAGAATTCTCCCAAACTCTTTTGTCCTAAAAACAGAAGCTTTGACATCGATGCCATCTACAGCGTGATTGATGATGCCAAGCAGTACGTGTACATCGCCGTCACGGACTACCTGCCCATCTCCAGCACGAGCACCAAAAGGTCAGGGGCTTGGCAACCTGTGCTGTAGGGTGCTCAGGCCTCTGGGCTCTGAGATTCTGTGCTGCCGTAGTGGACATCTGCAAACGGTCCCTAGTGCATTGCTTCCCCAAGTGGGTCCAATTTAAAGGCTAGGCAGAACATATGATGTTCAGAGGCAGAACATATGATAAAACTTTTGGGAGAATAATCACACATAATGTGGAACCACACCCAGGCATTCCGTCTTTTGCTTGCTTGCAGCAAGGGCACATCTTTGGCTGCTTGTCGGCGTTTTCAGTAATTAGCTTGACCAGGAAACACTTTCCAAAATGCGCATTTCTGACGGCGGATGAGGTCCTCCGTCATTCAGAAAATTGTAATTTCAAAATAGCCATTTAGTGAGCTTAAATGATTAAGAGTACCATATATTACTTGAATATTTTTCGTCTTGCGGATCCCACATATGCATAATATGTAGCATCTTTATGCAAATGTCTGTAAGACTGCAAAAAGCCTGCCAGAAACGGGTCGCTTCATGACCGTGGGAAAGCATTTTGAGCTATAAGAGGCGTGCTATTAAGACAGAGCTACTTTAAGACATCAGGCATCTTTTGAATGTTCATGGATTTTCCCACTCACTTTCCCATCGCTCCTATGCCTCCTCTTTATGCTCTTCTCGTTTCTTGTTTATCTGACTTTAGAGTAAATGATAGAGTCAGCTTTCTCTGGAAACATAACACATTGTGTCCGGTTGTCTGTTACCAAGGAGAATAGAGGACCAAGTTCACAGGATTCTAGGATTATGACTCAAGACTGGCAAAACTTTGTTTCATGGTCTTTCATTGTCAGGTTGGGAGTCCGTGGTATGTCCTGGTGCATACCTGTATTCCCAGATTTTGGGAGACTGAGCAGGAAGGTCACAAGTTCAAGATCATCCAAGGTTACATCGTTTAAATCCGGTCTAAGCTACAAGGTGAAACTTTGTCTCAAAGAAACAAAAATCTTAACAAGTAGGGGAAAATGTAAAGACATTTAAAGAGCTAGAGACCAACCTGAAAGCTCATATCTTAGTTATTTATCATTCTGGCTGTTGTTCAAATACTTCTTGTATTGTGAGTAAAGATGCCATGATGAAACACATTGATTCGTGTGCTAACCTTTAAAAAATCATTTTTTTAAAAAAAGGGAAACATTTATTTACCTCAAATATAGAAGGAGTCAACAGACCAAAGAAAGTTTCCACCAAGCTCAGCTCAGCAAATAAATAAGCTTTCTAGTGCTGCCTACAGGGGCATGGACAGAAACAAAATAAAATTTTAAACCTATAATTTCAACTTTCTTTATTTTTAAGATTTTTTTATTATGTATACAGTGTTCTACCTGACTGCCAGAAGAGGGCACAAGATCTCATTATAGATGGTAGTGAGCTACCCTGTGGGTGCTGGGAATTGAACTAGGAACAGCCAGTGCTCTTAACCTTTGAGCCATCTCTCCAGCCTCTACCTTCACCTCTCTAAATAAAAGAGCACAGAAGAGAAATATGTAGCTCAAACATTCAGACTATAATTACATTCTTCTCAGTCATACAAATAAGTTTTATTTAGAAATCAAACTGATCCTAAAAAGTGGAGAGGTTCAGAAGTGACAGAGATGATCTAAACACACATCATCTTTAGAGACAGTGTTGGGATTCCTGCCTTTCCAGCTAGCAGAGCGTGCGGTGGTGATGCGATAAAACCTACAGTTAAAAACATAGCAGTCCCAGACTGGGATCCAGCTCAGAGAGAGAGAGCACTTGCCTAATGTTCATTCCCCACCACAAACAAGCAGTGGCCACCAAAACTAATGAATGAGAGCGAGGCATAGTAGCAGATAGGCATGAAAAGGCCATGGTGGAACCTTGGATGCCAACCTAAAAAATTATTTTTTAAGTCGCATTTTAAAAAATGGAAAGCCCAATTTCACTTGTTCCTACCAGAGTCGACAAGGGCTCTTTCTTTCCATGATTCGCTGATTAGGACTCAGTTGGAGCTGTCCCTGGTTTGTCTCTTCAGTATGGGAAAGGCATCTTTCAGAAGGGCACAGGTATATGAGTGAAAGATGAGTGGGCATGTCAAGGTTCAGTAATCTTCTTCCCCTACAGTTTAACCACAGTCTAAAAATATCAAATGGAAAGTTCTGGAAAAAAAGCAATTTATGGAGGGGAATGAATATGATCAAAATATATTGTATGAAATTCTCAAGGAAGTAATAAAACACTATTTAAAAAATCAATTGATAAGTTTTAAACAGGTCTTATTATAATATATTATATTGCTAAAAGTGTGCTGCTTTATTAGTTATTACTGCCAGTACTTCTTTGCAGAGCCTGCACATTGAAGACTAAGCAGGGGACAAATCGTATCTACTAGTATCTGAAGTTTTCCAGGACTTCTCTGGGGGTCTCTGGAAGATCCCCATGAATAACGGGAAACTACTATCCTAACAGCCTTCATTCATGTATAAATTTAACAACTGACTGTTGAGATGTGTGCATTTATGATTACAATGAACTCACATGGTCACTGGAATGCTAACTGAAGCAGGGAGAGAGGCACAGGAAAGATTACTGGAGCACAAATGCATGACATGAACGGCACTGAAGGTGTTTACAGAAAATAGCAGTGAAACGTACCCACAATGCCGTGCCAGAACTGGAGGAAGCTTATCGAGCAAGTGTTATGTAATTACAACATAAAGCATTCACGAAGTAGACAAGAAATGGTGGGGAATGGGAAAGGGGATTTTTCCAGGTAAAGAGGACAGAGTGAGTAAACTTCAGAGTGGACCAAAACGCCTGCCAGGTTCAATGCTGGATTGCACAGCCCAAGATACGGCAGCAAGAAAACATTCTGGAGAGGAAGCAGGGATGAGGGGCACAGGGGTAGGGAGGCTGCTCATAGGGAGTCTCGTGATTTGGGGAAGGCACTGGCGTCTTAAAAGGGGTAGCAGGATCACACCTGCTTGTAAGCAGCCATGTTGGTGATCATAGAGGTGAGTTTGGCAGAGAAAAGAATTGAGGCAAGGGACCGATTTAGAGTAGAAGGTTGGGGTGAGTGTTCTTGGTAGTCCCTAGAAATTGACAAGAGAAAATTCTAATGTCACCCAGGGTTTATGTCCTGCAAAGATCAAGAGGAAGGTAGAGGGACAAGTGGCCTGCAGGTGATCATAACTGGAATTGGGTTGTCCAGGTAAAAGAGACAAGGAGGAGCTGAAGGACCTCTTAGATCTGTAGCCCATCGGGACTAAAGGACTGGCTTCATGTTGTTAAGAAAGGGAGTTTTGAGGTCGGGGGGGGGGGTCATAGAGGGTAAGAGGGTCAGAGAGCAGACCCTGGTGATGCTGTGGTTATAGCACTGACAGGCCGTAGATCTCAGTAACTGTCCAAACAGTGACTGAGCCTGGAATCTCAGCAGTATTTAAATGAGAAAGCAGAATCCCTACAAAGAGGTGAGAGAAGAAGGCATGATTTGAGGCTTAGTTAAGACAAGTGATGTAGGTGGGTTTTCCCACCTACATCAGACAAGACAAGTTACTGATTTGTCTTAACATAAGGGGTAAGTGATGCTTCTGAAATGACATGATGGGGAATGGGTAGAGCTGATGGCCGCATGCACACCTTAAGCCAAGAGTCTTCTGGGAGAACTGCTGTGGGAAGAGGCTTAGGGGACAGAGGAAACTGTTGGCGTGATGGAGGATTCCCAGCGTCCATCCCAGAGGAAGGAGGGAAAGGAGCTGTGAGATGCTGGGTCTATAGAGATGGTGTTAAAGATAATGCAGAAATAAGAGCATTGGGCAGCTCAGATAACCAGAACAGGCATTCATTAGAAAGTGAGGAATATCCTCAAAAAATAGAGGCTGTTGTGACATCTGGGAAGAGGCATGCAAGACTGCTAGCTAATTCTGCCCAAAAGTAGATGCTCCCACCACACAAGGCCTGGAAAGTGTTGGAGGTCTGCTGACGACAACCCAAGGGGGTCAGTTCATCTGAACACTAGCTCCACGTAGCTTCACCCCGTGAACCTGAGACCTTCTGTAAGGTCTATAGATAGGTCTTGTATAAGACCGTCTAGAAAGAGGTCCTAGAAAAACGTCACCTCTTGGTACCTAACTCTAAAGGCCCGTGTTCTCAATCTATCCTGCAAGTTGATTGACATGTTACAGAGTAAAGCTTTGCACAGAGGAACAGCAAAGCATTGTTGTGTAGTAAAATTCTTTCTCAGGTAGGTTTTTTTTTTTCCTTCCGCAGAACATACTGGCCAGATTTGGATGGGAAAATAAGAGAAGCCTTAGTCTTGCGAAGCGTTAAAGTCCGGCTCCTCATTAGCTTCTGGAAGGAGACTGATCCCCTCACATTTAACTTCATTTCGTCTCTTAAAGCTATTTGCACCGAAATAGCCAACTGCAGCTTGAAAGTTGTAAGTATTTTATCGCCTGGATTATCCAATAAAAAGGGCTTATTCCCTTCGCATGTCTATGAATGATGTTGGCACACGGCACACCCAGGGACGGGGGGAGTCGTGTAGAGGCCAGAGGTCAGCATCATCTGTCCTCCTCAAGTTTATTTTTTTTTTTGAGACAGGATTTCTCATGAACCTGAAGCTCACTGATGTAGATAAACTAGCTAGCCTAGCTTGCCACCCAGCTACCTGTCGCCATCTACCCCCAACACTAATGTTGCAGACGGCTTCCTGCCAAACTCTATGTGGATGTTAGGAATCCAAACTCTGGTTCTCACTTGTGCACAGGGAGCAAGCAGTTTACCCTCCCAGCCATCTCCGCAGCCCCTTCAAGTACACACTTTAACTGCTTCTTTCACCTGCTAATCTTATTTGTATCCTTAACGGAGTTGAACCCTTCATCCATCCACACTGACCCTGCCCACCACCCCACTTAGCCCAGACTCCTGGACTTGCTCCTGTCTCTTGTGCATGGGCTAATCCATCTCTGGATGCTCAGAGGAAGGCAATGTGGGGAGCCACTAGTAACCCATTTCTGCTACTTTTCTCCCTACTCTGACGGAATGTTGACCAGAAGCAACTGAAGGGAGGTAGGATTGATCTGAGTCCACAGTTCCATGGTGGCCAGGACTTGTGCCTTGCTGGCATAAGTTGACAGTTCAACCTGTTACATCTTGGCCTGTCAGGAAGGACAGACTTTGGGCTGTTATTAGGGACAGTATCTAACCCGTTAGTCCCACCCTTGCCCATAGATCTACTTCTTCAGGCAGATTCTACTTCTTCCCAATATATCACCCCCATAGACTAAGTGTTCAAACACATGAGCCTATGGAAGGCATTTCACACTCAAACCCTAGTACCCATGTGTTGTCAGAGAATGCTCATTCATTCCGGCCACCCAGATCCAAAATAATCACACAGAAACTTTATTAATTGCAATACTGTTTGGCCAATAGCTTAAGCATATTGCTAGCTAACTCTTGTATCTAAAATTAACCCATTTCCATTGTTTTATATTTTACCATGAGGCTCATGGTTTACCAGTACCAGCGCGCAGGTGTCTTTCTTCTCCAGCAGCTACGTGGTGTCTCTTTGACTCCACCTACTCTCTCCTCCTCTATCTGCCTGGAATTCCTGCCTTTCCCTATTCTGTGCTGCAAGAGACCCAGAGTAACTGCTTTATTAACCAACGGTATTCACAGCATACAGAGAGGAATCCCACATCACCTAATTCTAATTCTTGCCTCCTCCCTTCCGGGCCTTTGTGAGTGCTGTTTCCTCTGCCTGCATCCATCTTTCCCACCTTCAGCTGACTGATGACTGTTAATCTTTTCGCCTTTCGGCCTCAGTTTTCAAACCAAGCCCCTGTGCATTCAATGGCTGTGTGCCGAGACCCACTCTGTGATAGGCCCTGTGCTTCCTGAGGCATCTGTCAGCATGGGATGACAGAGTCTCTGAAGCATCCATCTTGAATCATAGCTTCCAGCGTATCCCTGACCCTCAGTATCCCAGAGACAGACAGAGGGAGGAGTGAGAGACATGATGGTTAGGCCTATAGGGGGTGAGCATCCTTTCAGCTTTTGTTCCATCACAGATGTCCTCACAGGATGACACCACAAGGCAAGGGAGGCTTGTTAGTGTGTCCAGCAGGGCAGCTGTGTCTCACTGGGACAAAGGAAATAGACTCACGGAATATCCTGGTCTATAGTCTCAGCACCCATTGTCTGTTTTCCTTTCTTCACCTATAGGGAACCCTAGAATTTCCATCCCTTTCTCCGTACAACTCTGTGCTTAACTTTAATTTTTAAAACTGATTCCTCTGCATATACTGGATTTTTGGGATCCTAGTCTGTTTGGATGCTCACCTTCCTGGACCTGGAGGGAGGGGGGAGGAACTTGAACTTCCCACAGGGCAGGAAACCCTGACTGCTCTTAGGGATGGAGAGGGAGGAGGAGAGGGAGTGGGGGGAGTGGGAGGGTGTTGGGAGGAGGGGCAGAAATGGAAACTTTTATAATTTAATAAACTTTGAAAAAAAAACTGAAGCAGACACCCCCATGTCTATGAGTTCGCAAATCATTGTAAGTATTAGAAATATGAAAACGGGTTTGTGGTTATTACCAGTCATCTGTCTTGTAGGCCAGATTTGAAAGTGTTTGAAATGTCCAAGACAGAGTAAGGATTTCAAACTGGGATTTGAAATCAAATACTAGGACTCAAAGCAGAGGTTGAAACAAGGGAGTCAGGTAAGGCCTGAGAGACCAGTCCAGCTGTCTGTGATGCCTCTTCATAGAGAAGAGAATGCTGGGGTTGCTTCATCTCAGGTACAGCATCACCCAGAGTACTGAAGTGGCACTCGCGGCTCCAGGGAAGTCACCAGATGTCTAGTCACCGACTGTCCCTAATGACTGGCATGAAGCCAATAGTGTTCACAATATGTGTTAAACTGTTAGGCACAAATGAAGGCAGTAAAAGGGAGGGGGAGGTGATCTGGGAAAGGCAGTGGTAAGATAGGCTCTGTCACCAGTGAGGAGAGCAGAGAGTACCCAGAACAATGCCCAAGTCGTTTTTTCCCCAGTGAGTTTCCTTATGACTATTTACAAACGCGTTGTTTATAGGAGCGTGGGCCCCATGTGAGGAGCTACACACCTGAAGAAAATGCCTCTCCCATCCCCATCAACCACAGACTGTTGATAATAAATCGCCAGGGACAGATGGAACCACATGATCCCCACCCCTGCTTCCATGACAGAGTGTTGATGGGCCCAGTCTTACATGTGCAGGTTATCACAGCTTATTTTAAATTCAAAGGTGCAACAACAGCTATGTCACGTCAAAAAGCGGGGGTTTTCTGCCTCTCCCTTCTCCGTCCCCCTTTCGGGTGTTCTGTGTGCCGTTGGGGAATAGAAGTTTCATCTATGGCTGGGCATTTATGGGTCACTTCTCCTCAATACTTGGAGTAATTATGAGTCTCTCTAGTAACTTCTGATCCCTACAGAAAGATGCTTTGTAGATCAAAGCTGATAGCAACGCTAATCTATGTGCATAAACATAGCTATTTAGAAGGCAATTTGACAGGAGCAGCATGCCCATTAAGCAAAATAAAGCAATAGCTTTCCCCACAGGGCATATGCCCTCCCAAGACGTGGGCTTTTGCCTGGGTTTCCAGTCCCAGACATGGACTCTCTTCTGTGGACCAAGCATTGCCCAGACTTTTCTTAGTTGTCATTTATGATCTGGTATTTCCCGGTGAGCATCCTGCACCCTGGAGGTCAGTGAGTGACATCACAGGATCCTCTGTTGAGTGTATGAGGTTTGCAGGAGCTTGGGCACACAGTACTGTACATTCACTCCCATGATCACTTTTGGTGTCTCTTCACCCAAAGTCAGGGGTCTTTCCTGCCATGCTGCTTCCTGCCCCCCACAGCGTGCTTGTGTCTAAGGCTCTTGCACTCGAAATCCCACAAGAAAAGAGGAATCCGCCACAGTAGCCTCTGCAGAACCCCTTCAGTTTCACTATTTTGGACACAGATGGTCATGAATCTTGAATAAGCCATACATTAATAGCTCACTGTTGGCCATTTTATAAAACAGAGGCCATGTATTTTTAAATGTCAAGGCAAGCACGGGTGGGAAGGAAACATGGCCCCATCATCTAGGACACAGATGGTTAGGGAACTTTTTACAAGAAAAGTAGGGTATAAAACTTTGGGTACAGTATGTCTGCAGGAAGCACCGAGCCCTGACAAGGCAGAGAGATGGTTTGGGACCAGGCAAGGTGCTCTGTCTCTACGTAGATGCGCTCCTCACCTGCCCAGATGTGGCTCGGTATCATTGAGGACATCGGAGAGAGACTGCTACTTGCAAGATTGTAACAGCTCAGGGCTGCAGACACGGCTCAGCAAATAAAAGCATGCACTGCTCCTGCAAAGGACAAGAGTTCAGTTCCCAGCATCCACATCAGGTGATGCAGGTGACTTACAACTATCTATACTTCCAGTTCCAGGAATGGGACATCTTTGACCCCTGTGGACACCTGCACTTACATGCACATACCCACACTTCAATACACATAAATATGTACACATAATTTCTTAAATTTTAATCTAAAAATATTTTCACAGCTATCTTGAATTACTTTATTTAATAAAGTAATTCTTTTTGGTCTCTTTGCGTCTTTCCCAGCACAGTAAGACCTCTAACAATGTCAGCGACACTGATCTGGTTTCTGCTGTCTCAGAAGTCTCCCCGATGAAGCTCAGAATAAAGGAGCCCTTAGTGATCGTCAGGTTACCCTTCCCCCAGCACGAAGTATAAGGCTAAACCAACTCTAACCATTTCTGCAACCCAAATTAGAACTTGCAGAACCTTATACATGAAGTCACCTTCCACATCTGGCCTCTGCTTCTCTTCCCTTCTAGCTCACAAAGGCTAGAGCTGAAAGACCTTCGAGGATCCATGTTCTCCACTGCAGTGGAGACTTGAAACCCTTGAGCTAAACCTTCAGAGTCCCAGGGGCTCATTCACAATGGATAATTCATCCAACCCTGGCCAAATTTCAAAGGCCTGCCTTCCCTGCAGCCAGGCCCCACTTCCCCAGCTTCTCTATTTGGGGCCTTGGGCAAAATAGAATGCTATTAATATCATAGTTATCATCATCATCATTATCATTTACTTTAGAGTCACACTGACACGAGAATTCCATAGTTTGAATTTTGTAATTTATTATTATTTTTAGTTGCCCATTCAAAAAGCCCGTGAACTTAGGTGTTCCAATGAAAACTATTTGTTCTTATGGCAAAATCTCTTTTGACCATTGCAGAGTCTCAGATGAATCAGTTAGTCATTGACATAATATAAGCACCAGGTAAGAATTCAGTTTGTTGGCATGCAAGACACGGAGCGCCTAGGGACTGCTTCCAGGGCCAGTGTGCCCTGCTCAGTAAGACAGGGAGAATTAAACAACCTCTTCGTTCTCACCCTGTTCAGAGAAGGAATTTTGTGTTCATTTGTTCACTTTGCAGAGTTAATCACAGAGCTAGTTGAGCATGCTAATTTTCTTTGTTGTTGCCTATATGGATGGAGAGTAAAAATAGCTTCCTCTATACAGAGTAACAAGAGTGTCATTTTAATAACCCAATGTGAGGTCTATTGCTGATATTTGGATAATAGGCTCCTTTGTGCTTGTGAACAAGACCCAAAACACTCTCAATTGACCTGCTTTGCTTTCTTACCAATTTTTTTTTTTTGGTTTTTTTTTTTTTTGTCTTACAGAAATTTTTTGATCTGGAAAGAGAGAATGCTTGTGCAACAAAAGAACAAAAGAACCAGACCTTTCCGAAATTAAACCGCAACAAGTACATGGTAACAGATGGAGCAGCTTACATTGGTGGGTATGGGGGCTGAAAAGTTCCTCCTTGGGCATCACCCAGACAGAAGGGGTCCGCCATAGTTATTAATGAGGTTGTGTGGCTAAAAGGCGTGAGGGTGAAGGCCAAGAGCTCTTCAGTTAAATAGACCTTCTCTCTACTCCATGGCTGCCAACCATGGAAGACAATTTATGGTCTGCATTCTGCACACATCCTCTGGTTCATTTGGCTCATTTTAAAAGGAGGAGACAAAGTGGGTTCTGGCATGGAACAGATACATGGACCCAAAATGCTTATTCTTCTGTCTACAAGATGAGATATCCCATTTTGGGGCTGTGAGGAGTCGCTACAATGTCAGGGAAACAAAGACATCCACGCCATCTTCTCACGGCATCTCTGCTATTTTCTAAATATCTAACGTGGAACAGTTCCCTGGAGCTCCCTAAATTTCAGCTTGCTGATTTGTGGTAGATGAGGCTGGTGTCAGTTTTTAACTTCACAGCGTAATGTTTAAATGAGAGATAATTCACACAAAGCACCTGGTACATGGATGATACCCAATTAATGTTAGCTGTTATTCTTAAGGCAATAAAGTTCCAGGAGCATAAATCATTATTACGCCGGTGGGATTATTCTAACTTGTCGCAGTGTGTGGGAGGCCAGGGTAATTCCTTCACTAGAATCATCCCAGATAGAGCTGATATTGTCTTTAAAAAGGAGACGCTCAAATGCTAAGGAATTGGGGTGATTATTACATCGCACAGGTGAAGTGGCAGCCTCAGCAGAGGAGGAAAACATGTTTGTGGGATGCAGAATGAATACAAAAACCCTATCAGTTATTTCTCTAAATTCCATGGCCGAATTAAAAACAAAAACAAACAAACAAACAAACATGCTTTACTTCACGAAGCACTTTTACCTTATTTAGTCCTGTTAGCATCACTACCAACATGGAGGAGAGCATAATCAAAGTTTAGAAATGAGGAGGATGTGGAGTCTGAATAAGGATGTAACTCGGCTGGGCAGGTGTCCAGAGAGGAGCTTTGTGTTCTGTCCGAACTACGGGGTCATTGCAATCCCAGCCTGAGAATATCAGTCTCTATTTTTCCTAATTACAACATTGCCTTCTTAAAATTAGAGCTGCATGCAGGCAAAGCACTCATAAATATTAAATAAAGAAAAAATTATAAAAACTTTAAAGACAAGTGACAAAAAATGCCTCAGAATTGTTAACTAAAAAAAAAAAATGGGAACTTCTGTCTAAATTATCTAAAACTTATGGATGAATCAAGACATGCACACAGTGGCTTAAGACCCCAAATCAAGATATTTCATTGTAGCTTTTATTTAAAGTAATATGCCATAGGCCCGTTCCAAAGAGGAAGACAGAACTCAATCCAAGACCAGACATGGTCGCTTATCAGCTAATGTTTATTGGTCTTCAAATGGCTCACCTGATATGCAAACATTTCTTGGACAAATTAAAGCAGTGTTTTAGAATCAGAAAAATCTGTGTTTATTTTTTAATTACAGCACTGACACAACTGGAAGATGGTAGAAAGTTGTGTAATCTCTTTTAAGTCTCAGTTCCCTGTCTGAGAAAGGGGGCACCAGCACCCACCCTTTGACGGTGACGTGATGGTTAATTAAGGTGATATATGAATGGCCCCCACACACTGGCTCTTGTGTGTCTGGGGTCTTAGTAAAGACTGGATTCTTGCTCTCTTCCTCATCCTGAGCTAAGATGTTATTTGGTGAGTTTGTTTTCTAGACAACAGTTCTAACAAAACACTGATTCTCTAAAGAGAAGCAGAGTTCTAACAGAAAAACACTCAAAGGACAAAAGGGGGAAATAACTGGTACCTTAAATAATCCTCCGCACACTCGGAAATCTCCTGACTCATTCCTTCAGTGCTCATCGATAACGTGGAACTAAGAAAATTCCCAGGGTTTGAGGTTACAGCTCCATTAGGTTAGTATGAGACTTGCAGAAGAATCTTCAGGCAGTGTCCCCTCTCTCATTTTAAATTCTCCAGAATGTATCTGAATTAAGCTCTGCAAATTTTTCAGGAAAGTGTCTGACTTACGAGACAGCTAAGGAGGTTGCAGGAGGTTAATGGAAAGTGCTGGCGAGATGCCCAAGGCTGCCTACCAACAAAATGAGCTCTTTGGTACCCTCGACATCACGTATACACACAGGACACACTACATTCTGGATATTGCAGCCTTGGCATGCATTTTTGGGAGCTGAAATAGTCTAAAAAGATAACAGGTGAAATTGTAGCCCAACTTCAAAAAAATACAGATGCATATATGTCACCTTGAAGGTCAGGCAAAATCCCTGTGTCAGCACGAAACGTCCCAGAGCTATCTCGGAAAGACGCCAACTAAAGCATTTGAAATCCACAAATACCGTGACTTTGGCTTGTTCACTGAAAGCAGGAAAAGGCTCGGTTTACAGGATAACGGCCCCAAAGTCCTCACCTCCCTCCATCCTCTTTTCTCCTCCCAGGGCTTCCCCCAACACATCTGTCTGTGTCTGTTTCCTCCAGAAAATTTGATCTGCCAATGCACATAGCAGAGATTCCAGTGTGGTTGCTATGCCCCAGAGCCTGAGCTGAGGTCATTGTCCAGGGTGAAGCAGTCAGTGGATGCCCTTAGGGTCAGAGGCCACATGACACTGAAGTGAAGTGCTGGCTCTGGAGTTAGATTTGACTCCGAACCCCAGCTCCAGCGGTTTCCTCTGAGGCACCACTGGTTAACCAAGAAAACTGGGACAAGTGTAGGAACCTCTGTGAACATCTCCTTCCCCATGGTAAATTTTCCCCGTCATATGAAATCGTGTTTATAAACACAAGCACTGTGCTTTGCCCAAAGTAGACAATAAATTATAGTTTCTTTCCTCTCAGACTCCCTTGCAGCTTGATCACATCCCCTAATATTCCAAACTCCTAACCTTTTCTCTGCCCACAAGATACCACCCTCCTTTGGAAGTTTGGTTATCCTTGTCCCAGCTAAGCTTCGGTGTGTTTCTCATCACTCAATACGCATACGCAGCTTCTTCTTGGCATATTTAATGAAGGATAGAAAGCCTTCTCTCCAGTGATCGTGGCCCTGGATGTGAAACCCTGGTGTGTACCCTTTCCTACCTTCTGTGTTCTAATGACTGTTTCTTTCATTGACTCTTTGAAGGCAGAAACTGTCATGTCCAGATTTCTATCCACATTCTTCACATCAGACCTAGTAAACATTAGGTACTCAGTGAACAAGACAGGACACAGAAGATCCGAGAAATAAACAGCACTGTCCCCTTCTAAGGACAGAGCTTGGTTTTGCCCATTCGATCCCAAAGAAACATATATAGAAGGTTAGGGTTGCTTAACCCTTTTCTGTGTCTTTGTTTGCATGTTCTCTGGCTATGAGCAAATCTTATAAAAGAAAACATTGAAATTGGGGGCTGGCTTACAATTCCACAGGCTTAGTCTGTTATCACAGTGAAGAGTATAGTGGCCTACAGACAGGTAGGCATGGTGCTGGAGAAGTAGCTGTGGGTTTTACAATGTGGTCCTCTGACAGCAGACACAGAGAGAAAGACACTGGGCCAAGTGTGGGCTTTTAAAACCTCAAAGCCCGCCCCTAGTGACACACCTCCTCCAGCAAGACCATGCCTCCTAACCCTTCCCTGAAAGCTCCTCAACTGGGGACTAAGCATGTAAATATATGAGTCTATGGGGGTCATTTTCATCCAAACCATTGCAGCCTTGAAGACAGATTAAGCATTAATGGCATAGCGATTATCAACCTCTTCTGAAACAATCTCAGTCTCCAAATTCATATGCTGAAGTCCCAGTTCCCTGTATAAAAGAATGTGTAAAAGGAAAATCACTCCCAAGCAGGGTCATTATAGACATTTATGTGGGCTATGTCATTTAAAACAAAACAAACCACAAAGGTACTAACTATATATGGTATCTTGTGTCTGCGATCCCAGCTCCAAAGGCTGAAGGGGGAAGGAATGCTGTGAGTTTGAGGCCAGCCTGAACTACATAGTAACATCCTGTTTCAAAACAAAATCAGAAAGAGGGCAAATAAGGGCATGCATACAGGAAAGACAGTGTGGAGAGACAGGAGAAGGGGCCACCCAGGAGATGCGGTTGGAACTCATTCCTTCTACCCTAATTGTTTCTCTATCCTTGTGATGGACACCATAACCAAAAGCAATTTCCTCCTTCTTTCCTTTGGGGAGGAAAGGGTTTGTTTCAGTTTGCAGATTAAGGTTCATCATCAAGAGACGCCAAGGCCAGAACTCAAGACAGGTGCTTGAACCAGTAGCCAGAGGGCAATACTGCTTACTGGCTTGATCCCAGGTTTATGGCTGGATACTGTTCTTATCCAGCCCAGGCCCACTTTCCCAGGGAAGGGCAATGCCCACAGTGGACAGAATCCTCCTCTATAACTAGCCGTCCAGCAATGACTACCCCATAGACGTAGTCAGAGGTCAGTCTGATGGTGGTAGTTCTTCCTAGAAGCGTCATGTTGGCAACAAAAATTAGCTATCACCCTTCCCTTAGCGCTCAGAAAGAACCAACCTTATTTTTGTCTACAAAGTCATGAGAATACATTTCTAATATTTAAACCTACCAGTTTCTGGCATGTCCTGAAAATTGTACTGAAACACCTGGCCCAGCAGCCAATCCCCCCTACCTTGGGGGGTGCCTTCCAGTCTCCTTAGGGAGAACAGGAGCCGCTTCCTTGCCTTCGGCTTTGCCTCCATTGTGAAGTGTCTCTGCATAATAATGTTTATACATATGGATTCGATGTTGTCTCTTTGAGAAGGTGTAATTGTTCACAGGATTTTAAAGTGTATTCCTATATATTTTAAATGTTGCTGTATTTAGTGCATCTTGTGAACGTCAATAAGAAATAACATTTACAGAAAAAGAACAGCAGATTCCTTGTTCTGAGTTTCAACTTGAGCGAAACTGAAGAAAATGCCAAAATAATATGCAAATATTAATCCGCCATATGTAGGGCTTCTTGTAAGTTTTTTCTCCGGAGCTGTCATCATGATTCTGCCTCTCTCGTTATTCCTGGGTGTTTATTTTATGTTTTTTTTTTAATTTGAATCTGTTCTGTATTTCATATATTGGGAATTTTCCCAGTTGATCGCACCTTCTCACCATGATTTCTTTGTTTGCAGGAAATTTTGACTGGGTAGGGAATGACTTCACCCAGAATGCTGGTACGGGCCTTGTCATCAACCAGGCAGATGCGAGAGACAACAGGAGCATCATTAAACAACTTAAAGATGTGTTTGAAAGAGACTGGTATTCACCTTATGCCAAATCCTTACAGCCCACCAAACAACCAAACTGTTCAAACCTGTCCAAACGCAAGCCTCCCTCCAACCAGCCCGCCAATGGCAATGCCACCAGGAGGGAGCCCCTGAGTGCATAGCTCACTGACAGACAGCAAGGCTTCCGACCTAATGCAGGAAGGACTAGAGCAAAGACAACGGTTTACGACATCTTTTTTTTTTTTTAAGGAGAAATAAAAAAAAAAGCACACTTATTAAAACTGTTCTCTGAATGACATGTAATATCTAGATAACAACATCTTAGCACCGTATATTAAATTTAAGACTTTTCTATCTATGAGCTCTAACGGAGAATGTCATTCTGGCGTAGGAGTTAGTTTTTAACGTCTGCAATACAGATTTTAAGACTCAGTTCTTGTCTTCTGTTCCTTAATGGTTTTAGGACCTTTTCTGCTGGCCCCGCTGCACAGGTTTTAGCGTGAGGTGAGCCCTCTTCTTTAACATTGCTGAATTCTGGAGTTAGAGGAATGGGGGAGAAGACACAGACAGCCCCAAGTTTCTTCCCTAATAACCCATCTCCAAGACCTATCGAGGCAGCTGAGCACAGACACCGCCATCTCATGCCAGCCTTCAAGACTCTTGAAAACCCAGTCCTTTGTCCCCTTGTCTTCTGATCCCACAGGTTTTCTTTGGTACCAGTCTGTCTTCTCCCTAAATGTTCTTGTTCTACAACATCTCTGTAGTCACCTCGGCACTAGTTCCAAGTGTCAGAATATCTTTGGGAAAGGTGTGAATTCCCTAGAATGTATACAATATAGAAATAGCAGTCTTTCATTTCCACCTTTTAACTATATTTTTTTTCTTTTGGATTTTTGAGGCAGGCTTTCTCTGTGTAGCTCTGGCTATTCTGGAACGTGCTCTGTAGACCAGGCTGGCCTCGAACTCAGAGAGAACTCAGAGGCTGGCAGAGAACTCCCTGTCTCTGCCTCCCAAGTGCTGGGATTAAAGGTGTGTGCCACCATCGCCCAGTCTTCAGCTACACTTTTCCCCCTCCCTATTTGGTCATTTTATTTTAAAAAACCAAAGTCAGCTCTCTCGCTCACTCTCTTTCATATATATATGTATATATATGAAAAACATATGTGTGTATACATGCACACACACACACACACACACATATACATATATATACTTTTCTCAAGCTCAGAAAGATGAAGTGCCCCTGCTAATATTCAGCAAGCCATTAAGTCTGCATTTTGAGAACAAAGCTGTTTCACATTTGTGTTTGGTTAACAGTATTATAAAGGAAAGGTCTCTATGCATCGGCGGATTTTAATTTATTTAGAATTATTATGCTGTTAAGAGTATGCCAGCAAATGTTTATAGAGCTATTTAATATACCTTCTGCTATTTAATATACCAAATGCTTTTCAGACAAATGCAATTTAAATACTGTGCTTAACATATTTTACTAAGAAACAGAAATATTGGATTATTGTTCTATAATGTCATTGTGTGTTGTTGTTTTATATCTCTACAATATATAATCCTGTATTAATGGAGACTGTTGCTACATGAAAGAGGTGTGACCTCTTTAGAGCCCAGAGCAAGTGGCCAAGATGCCCATATCCAGTATGGCTCCTGCCACCAAGCTCAGAACAGAGTCCTTTGCTCTTTGGCCTTGGGTTTCTATAGTTAATGTAGAGACAATAATACTCACCTACCTCGCAAGGATGCTGTCATGGTAGGCGATATTTCTAAGTTGTTTTTTGAAATCAAAAGAACCTATATAAATGCTAAGCATTACACTGCATAATCTTTTTCTTGAAATAATCTCTGCGGTATCCTGATAGAATCCATACCAGGTACTTCTCAAGAATCCAGAGGGGAAATTTTCTATTTGCAAACACAGAACAGGAATGCGGGTGGGGAAGGTTGGTCCTGGTGAAATCTGGATTATGGATATTTGAGTGGAATATGATGCCCAATCACCCTGACATAAATAATAACATACAAAGACATTCTGCTGCAAATGAATCTTTAGGACCAGAGTGTACATGTGTCTTTAGAACAAGGATAAGCAATCTCATTTGTTTACTTTCATCTCCAGAGACTTGGGTTTAATTATTACAAAAAGAGTTCCTTACTCGGGTTCTCCGAATGCAGAATGGTTGTTCAGAGTCCTACTGACCATCCCAATTCCTTTCCTGTTATTTTTGTCTCTTGCCTCATTGGCTGTTTAAGCCAGTCAAGAGATCTGAGGAGCATGCAGGTGTGGCGGTGTGTGCCGTTAATACCAGAACTCAGGAGGTAGAGGCAGGAAGTTCTTTGGAGGCTACATAGAGAGTTCCAGGGCAGGTAGGGTTATAGAGAGGGATCTTGTCTCAAAAACAAAACAAAACAATAACAAAACCAGTGAAAGCTACTCACAAAGAGACATGGAGACAGGGAGAAACAGAGACACACAGAGACAGAGAGATAGAGCATGCCAGGAGAGCTGTGCTTTAAGAAAATCAGGTTTTATGGATTGATTTGAAGACTCTCAAAAATACTTTTCCTTAATAATGGCCAGCCATAAGATTCTAAGTATTTACCATACACTCCATCCTTGAATTGGGTGCCATCCTGGCAAGTGTGCAAGTAAAAACAACTTTGAGGATGGTTTTCAAAGGAAGGAAGGCAATGAGTAGAGGCAACGAGACAAAGAAGGGCTTGTCACTCTTTAGCAGACAAAGGGATCCTGGGTTGATCCAAGGGTTCAGAATGCACGGGAAGCATAAAAGGTCATTGTCTCCATTGTCTTCCAGATTGCTTATCAACAGTCATGAGACAAATGTAGGCTTGGTGGTGTGGGCCCTTTCCCAGTTGCTGCCTTTGATTTACACGGTGGGAAAAAAAGAACATTATCATTGACGAAATGGCCATCACTGTCATTCACTCACGGCCCCATCAGCTTGGCAGCTGGGTTGGTGTCACGGCAGCATGGCATGGTGTCACAGGTTGTCTGCTAGACACCAGCATCAGCAGAGTCCTGCCAGCAACCCATGCCACTGTGCCACCTCAGCAAAGCCCCTCACCCGACCATGCAACCCTATCCTTCCGCAGCACCCAGGAGAATGAGTCCTGTGTTGTCTATGTCTTCGGAGAGAACATTTAATTCAGGAGACTGTTCTCTTTCAGCAGGATACTCTCCTATACAGGGGACCTTTTTCTTTTAGACATTGAGTCTCTGCTGGATAGGTAACTAACTTCCATTCTTCCCATTCCAAGTAGCTTAGGGTGTATTTCTCAGGAGGAAAAGAATATAAAATAAAAACACTCTGAGACTGCTTATAATTTGGAGATACGCCCTGCCAGAACATATGAAGAAGGGGACTGCTATCCTACCGTCTTCACCGTAAATATTCTGGGGGCTGTCCTCCAGTTGAATGGAGACCAAACACAATTTGAGACACATTTTTGCATTTCTCCATTACTAACACTTACTTGGGGCCTTATTTCTTCTCAAATGTTGGTTTTCAAAATTCAACAGCGACCCACCATTCGGGCCACATTTTGGAGTCCAGTATGGCCTCAGAAAGACCAACTGGTTGAAAACAGGCATGTGGGGTCCACAGTTTCTATGCACCATACTGTTGTCCCACGACACATAAAACATAGGACCCTCACGTCAGTCACTGCCACACGTTCTCCTCTGTGTCCTGTTGGCTTTCGCTGCATTCTCACTGGCCACTCTCTATTAAACCACAAAACTAGCAGACTACAGGAAAGGAGGTGGAATATGGAGGTTGTAACTACACTCTACAGAATCATGCTTGGTGAGCCTGGAAATGGCAGAACTGAGACACACTGTAAACAGCCCCCTCCTCACCTCCCCCTGTGCTGTCTTTCGGGAGCATGTAAGAGATGCTGCCAAGGTCCTTTAGAACACAATGTGAAAAATGAATGTCTGAGTTTCACAAGCTCAGCAAGAGAAAGGAAAGATGTGTGGATGTTTCTACTTTTGTGTTGCCCCAGGCTCTATTTCCCCAGAATCTGCTCTACTTTATCTCAGCGTCTGACACCATTCTTACTCAGATGTGTTGGATCACATTCTGCTGATTGAGCTTACCCTTTGAAAAAGACATTTTATTAATGTGCGGTTACCAGCTTGTCGGAAGTACCTCACTGAACCAGGGATAACAGATACTCATTTCCCATCGGCATGTAGCTCTTCTCGAGTGCCTTGGACTTATTCGTTAGGAGGTTTTCATTTGCCTATAGAAACTTTTATGGAACTAAGTTCTGGGGAGAGGGGGCAGACTGTGAGAATGTCTTGGTGGGATTCAATCCAGGGCTCCCTGTCTCAAGAATTTTCTCCTTTTAAAATCTGCATCGCCCCACCCCAACACATGCCCTCTGTGAGGGTTCCTCTACCTATCCAAGTTCTGTTCCATTATTTTTAGAACTTAATGTGCAGATCTGCCCTCCCTGCACAGAGCAGTCAGCTCCTGGAAGGAAAAACATTTTGCTGTTATTATTCGAATTTTATCCTTATTAACAGTCTCATGGTTTGTGGGTGGATTTTCCCCCTTCCCTTTGCTCATTCCCAATGAACTGGTGCACTCTGATATAAGCATTTTGACTGAGAATATAGACTGGATGAATTACTCCATATCCCATGATTTCCAGTTTGCTAAGGACTCATATTCTCCTTTGTCCCCTTGTATCCTGTTAAGCAAAGGTCACCTCTCCTCTTCTACTTTAATGACATAAGTAAGACCGCCCTCAACTCTTAGCCTACATTTTCCATTTGAGAGAATTTACATCTTTAGATGAACTAAAGTACACTGCTTTTTATGGTAACTGTATGGGTACTCGAAAGAAGTCTCTTGAAGCTGTGAAAATTTTGTCTTCTTATTTGTGACCTACCAACAGTCTTGTACTCACCAAGGAGGGAAAGTCTGCAGGCCAGTGGGGCTTCTCTTGGAAATCTGACACAGGGAAATGTGATATTAAGCTGTGTGAGTCGGTACACGCCTGCAATCCCAGCACTTAGGGGGTAGAAGCAGGAGGGTCAGGAATTCTGTGCCAGCTTTATCCACTCAGCAGCTTCAAGACCAACCTGGTCTACATGAGACCCTGTCTGCCAAAATGACCATGGGAAAGGCACCTAAACTGAGAGCCTGAGTCAACCCAGAGGGGTAAAAGGAGAAAAACTGACTCAGCAAGCTGTACTCAGACCTCCATAAATGTACCTTGGCACACGTGCATGTATGTGGATATTTATACATACATACATACATACACATGTTAAATGAATAAATAATAAACCTTTAAAATAGAACACAAAGGGTAAGAAATGTAAGATTTAATAAGGATTGTTATGTGCAACTACTGACTTAATTCTAGTACAAAGGATATTTCCATTTTTAATATACCCTATGTAAACAGTATAAACTTATATCTGGGCATAGCAATCTTCGGACAGCTAAGTAAACTGGTTAACAAAAGGCTGAATGGGGAGGGGCTTTATAGGGATCAATTCTTTCATGTAACCAGATGCTGAGGTTTTCTTTTTCAAGCCTAAGTGTTATAAAAAAAAAAAAAACACCCTGCCATATTGTGAAGCTAGCTATTTCTTTTTTGCTCAGCTAGATCTCAGAAATCAGGTGTTGTGGTAAGCCGTGAGTAAGGGCTACCAAGTACTACAGTAAGCCGGGAGTAAGGGCTACCAGGTACTGCGGTAAGCCGGGAGTAAGGGCTACCAGGTACTACAGTAAGCTGGGAGTAAGGGCTACCAGGTACTACAGTAAGCCGGGAGTAAGGGCTACCAGATACTGCGGAAAACTGGGAGGAAGGGCTATCAGGTACTGCGGTAAGCCGGGAGTAAGGGAGCTATAGTTGGTCCCGTGAACTTTGGACCACTCTGGAGCTTTTCACCCAACAGGTATCTTTATAATACTATCCCTGTCTGACAATTTTAAGAAAAAAAGTTTGTCCCCATATAGATAGACTTTGAGAAAATAAGCAAGCACTGATTAGTGAAGAAATATCTGTAGAGGCCATGTCCTGGACTACATCTGATCCAGCTGCCTAGAGAACCCACCCATCACCCCCTCTCATTATTACATCTCTGCCGAAAACCTGTAATAAACACACCTGTGTCTTCTCTGCAAATTCCCTTCGGTTTGGGGTTCTGCTTACAACGCTGAGGATCAAACCCAAGGCCTCGAGGACATTAAACGAGTGCTCTGCCACTGAGCTACACCCAGTCCCACCGAACGCCATTTGGAGTCTGAAGTTTAGAGCTCACTTTGAAAGATGCCTACCAGTGCATAAACCCCCTTTCCAATTTGCCGTGCAGGAAAGCTGAGGAAGCTATTCCTTTCAAGCAGCCTGAAGCGCTTAGCACAGAGCCTTGCTCTGGGACACACGTGGAATGAGTGGTTGATTTACTATAGCGATTTGGACTTGTGGCAGGATATCCCTCTGAGGGAATGCACACACATGTGCATAAGGTGTGCATCCATCTATAAGGAGAAGTCTGAGGCACACTTTCTTCAAAGCTGCTGATTGAGTTTCCAGCAGAGATTTAGTGAAGTGGATTCCTGAATCTTCAAGTCAGTAATTTTCCTTGATCAGCAGTATCTGCATCCTATACCTTCATGGGTTTTTTTTTAATTGAGATAATATAGTTTTATAGGAATCGTATGCAAGGGGCCCAACTAAATCATAGCAAGCTAAAGATTACTTATCATTTATTTTTATGCCCTTTGATATGAATGTTAGTAAAGGTGACGTTCTTGTTTTGTAAAAGTAGTGACTAATTCCCACTAAAAGTCCTCTGGGCCTCAGGCCCTTGAAAACTTAATTCAACTATCAACTCTACCCCTTCCCATGGGCAGAAAATCCTTAGGAACAGCGGAAACACTGAGCAGACAGACCTGGTTTTTAATTTAGAATCTTCTTGTGTGGGTTCACAACCCATCTTGGGAGGAATGACCTCAATTTCCAGGTTGAAAAATATTGCAATTGTTTCCGACATTCCATCTTAAACAAAGATGGACGCTTTAAAGGACAACGCAGAACTTCCAATTCGGCGACTGCCATGTTCATAATGGCCTCATCTACAATTCTACCATCTTTCACTAAATGCAGGGATGCATCTTCATCCATTGCATATATGACAGGCAGCATCTAAGGCACATTCTACACAAAATGGTGACACCAAATCTTCAGAACAGTTGTAGCAGTGAAATGGCACTTTGTGTCACTGGGAAACAAAGGCATTTTGTCCCCAGCAATAAAGCGGTCTGCTATGACCTGCACTCTGAGACGGGCTTTAAGTGTTCTTGGGAGATCAGGCAGCCTCCAAGCAGCACATTGTGCTCCCCGCCATGCGAGCACCCCACACTGGCCACAGTTGCTCACTGCATTTTCAATGACTGGTTGATAGACAGGCCACAGGGAAGCCAGATAAAAATAAATCACACATGCAGAAATGCCTGATCTAACCATCAAAGAATTGGTGTGAGAGGCAGAAATTAAGCAAGGTGCAGTAAGATACAGCCGGGGCAGGCCTCGCCTGTCTGCGGTGCCACCTTCAATCAGGAAGGACGGCTGCATCCACAGAGACCGTCAGAGTCCTTGCTGAGTCACCAACTTGCTCTTTGTTACAGAGAAAATGACTGAGTCTCAACAGTGACTCTGAACTCTGTAGGCACTGGGTAATTTTCCTATCTTCCCTACTTTCTTATGTATTGGCATAAATAAACTTCTATTAACCTGAATGACGTGACTATGTGCTATTTTTCATGGTACAGAGGCTCCCAACTAACAGCAGAATGAAGTGAAAGCTGTCCTTTTTGTTTTATCCCTTTGTTGCTTTTCTTGGTGGGGGGTGATTGGTTGACATAGGAGGGGCTAGCCTGGTGTTTATTGTAAAGCATAGGCTGACCTCAAACGCAGGGCATGACCTCAGCCTCCCAAGTGTGAAAATTAAAGTCATGTGTCACTTCACCAGGCTCATCCTCCTAAATAATAGCCTGAAAGTAGAGAATGTAAAAAAATTGACACTAGAGCTGGAGAGATGGCTCAGAGGTTAAGAGCACTGGCTGCTCTTTCAAAGGACCTGGGTTCAATTCCCAGTACCCACATGGCAGTTCACAACTGTCTGTAGCACCAGTTCCAGAGCATCTGATACCCTCACACCACTGCACATAAAATAAAATTACTCTTTAAAAAAAAGGAATTAACATTGAAGTTAATGTTAATGACCTGTTGGTTGCGTGCTCATGTCTAATTGTCTTTGTGGTGAACCGCCCTGAACTACTCCCTAAGTCTTAAATACCAAATCAATAGTAACAAAGGATCCTGAACTCATAAAGATGAATTAGAAGCACAGAGCACAGAAATCACGCACACGAGCAATAACTACATGACAGAAGTTGTTGGGATGGCACTTGGGACACAGAAGCAAGTGGATATGTGTGTGAGTTTGAGACCAACCTGGTCTACATAGTGAGTTCTAGGCTAGCCAGAGCTACAAAGTGAGACCCTATCACAAAACAAAGAGAAAGAAAACAATAAAAAAAGAAATTGTTGAGGTGGGAGAAACAAAGGGAAGTCTTGAAGCTGTCAGCCGATACTCTTCTTATGTGAGGCAGATGAAGTACAGAATGCACACTGAGTTCATGGAGTTAAGAAGAGGCAGGTGTGTGGCAAATTTAGATGATGCTTTGAAGTTTCAATTCTAATGATGAACTTAATAAATACAGAAGGTGTTAATAATATGCTGAGTAATTTGATAAAAGTAAGGAGTTTGCAGGACTTTGTAGGAGACAGAAGTGGAAGCAGTACTCAGAAGCCTGACAAAGGAAGGTGAGTTTGGAGATGATTTGGAAGGGTTGGAGGACGTCTTGGCGAGATCATGACACATGGAGCCCAACTTTGTTCCAGCTCAGCTTGGCTAGAGGTTGGTAAGGTCAGAAGTCCTAGAGCCAGGTTTTGTCTCACTCATGTGTGAACACACATTAAAAGTGAAAGAGGACCACAAGCTACTGTCTTAGTTATTCTTCTCTTTCTGGGGCAAAATACAATGACCAAGGAAACTTAGAAAAGAGAAGTATGTCATTTGGGGGTCATCGTGGCTCCAAAGGGTTAGAGACCATGACCATCATAGTGGTCATCATGACAGGCAAAAGGCAGACAGAAGGCGGGCAGCAGGTAGTAGGCAGGCAGCCACGGTGTTGGGGCGGTAGCTAAGAGCTTTCATCTGCTCTTACCCACAAGCACAGGGTAGAGAGCGCGAGAGAGCTAACTGAGACTGGCATGACTTTTGGAACCTCGAAGCCTGCCCCCATTGACACCTGCAAGAGGCAAAGTGAACCTGTAAACCCCACTTGCCCAAGGACAAGATAACGTCCTGGAATGCTAGGAGCTGTAGCTCTTGGAAGATAACAAGCCACGTGTTTTCACCGCCCTAAATAAGTTTATTTGACCCATCTGCACCAGATGTGCCTGATCACATGTGGGTGGGAGGTTCATAGACAGGAAATACATCTGGATGTATGCTTGCCCCATTGGACCTGATGGGAAATGCAGTGAATTATGAGTTTTGCCTTTTTAAGTCTCTGTAAAACGTTACTCGTGACCATTCCCTGGGAATCCAGGGGTGGACCTGGCCAGAACCCTTCTTCTCAGCTGGTATTTACCCTAAGACTTGCTTTGAATTTGGCTCAAAATTCCAGGACTTTTTCTTGAATCTCAAGATTAACACAAACCTCATTCAACAAAACCACACCTCCTAATCCTTCCCAAACAGTTTTGCCAATTGGGGACTAAGCATTAAAACACGTGAACCTATGGAAACCATTCTCATTCAAACCACCACTGTTACCAGGTATCCTCAATGACCAGTGTGAGACTGGGTCAATCAATAAAAAGGCAGAAAGACAGAATTATAGCTTTCTCGAGAAGAAATCCCACTTTTGGTCAGCATTTGTCCCTACCCGAGGTCCAGTCTGCCTGTAAGACAGACTGCAAGTCTTTGTTCTTGCCTTGTATCCTACACAATCCCGTAAGTCAGTACATATCTATAAATTAGTGTGTGGTGTGTGTGTGTGCATGATGTATATGTGTTGTGTGTATATGGTGTGTATGGTGTTGTCCTAGTTAGGGTTTCTATGGCTGCAACATAACACTTTAACCAAAAAGCAACGTGAGGAGGAACAGGTTTATTTGGCTTACACTTCCACATTGCTGTTCCTCACTGAAGAAAGTCAACACAGGAACTCAAAAAGGTCAGGATCCTAAAGGCAGGAACTGATGCAGATACCATGGAGGAGTGTTGCTTATTGACTTGCTTCCCCTGGCTTGCTCAGCCTGGTTTCTTACAGAATCAAGGACCAACAGCCCAGGGATGCTACTACCCACCATGGGCTGGGCCCTCTCCCATTGATCACTAAATGAAAAAGATGCCTTACAACTGGAGCTCATGGAAGCATTTTCTCAACTGAGGCTCCTTCCTCTCTTATGACTGTAGTTTGTGTCAAGTTGACACTCAAAATTAGCCAGTATAGATATGTATGTAGTGTCTGAGTAGCATGTAGTATATGTGTATATATAGTTTATGTGTGTATAGCATGTGTATATAGTGTATGTGTGTAGTGTGTAAGTGTATAATTTATGTGTGTAATGTCTGTACTATAGTGTGTGTATTGTATGTGTGTTTTATGTGTAGTTTATGTGTGTGCAATGTATGTGTAGTGTCTGTATGTGTAATGTGTAGTTTGTATGTTTGTAGCATATGTGCTTATGTGGTATATATGTGTTGTGTGTGTGTAATGTGTATTTGTCTAGTGTGTGCATTTCATTCCTATGGTAGAACACTGAAACAGATGGTTATAAGCAATCTCAAAATCTTAATTACCTGAAACCATAAAAGATATTTTTTCTCATAGTGAATATTCACTGTGAGTCAGCAACGTTCTCTGCTCATCAGGGTCAAAAGAGACCAAATTCAACAGGAAAAAGCTTGCTAGAGGGGCTTCTATGCAAAGGAATACTCTAACCAGGAAGTAACATGAGTCATATCTGCTGAAAAGACAAGGATCTCACCCAGACTGGTACCAAGAAATAGCATCCTACAAACACTTCTAAAATGGTGGCAAATCTGTGGCACTCAGTGAATGCTCTGACTCACACTCTTAGTTACAAAACAGACTTCAGTCCTTCAGGGTAAAGTCATGGGGACAGACAGGAACAATTGTTTGCTGTTTCTGTAAGAAAGATAGGTTTATTTAGTCTTGCAATCCCAGGGACCCAAGACTGAGGGTTTATAGTAGTGATGACCTTCTTGTTGGCAGAGTTCCAAGACAGCATAGGCATCACAGGGTAGAGACAGCAATCATAGATAAGTGTTTTCCTAAAAATGATTAAGAATATAATCCTGAAACATGGAAAAGAGAACAGGTCGTCGTAAACTTCAATGTCAGTACAATAAGAAAAGAGATGATGGGCCTGGAGAGAGATGGTGCAGTGATTATAAGCAGGTGTGACTCTTCCAGAGGACCCACAGTTAATTCTCAGTACCAACATCCACAGTCTTATAAATGCCTGCAACTCCCGATTTTGTGATTACAGCACCCTCTTCCAGCCTCTATGGGCACTGTAATTATATTTAGAAACATACTATACACACAATTTCAAAATAATAATAAATAAATATTTTAGCTAGGCAGTGGTCTACAGAGTCTACAGTGTGAGCCTGGTCTACATACACACACACACACACACACACACACACACACACACACATATATATATATACATATATACATATATAATTTTTATAAAATGAATGTCATACTTTCTACAATTTTCTAAAAGATGCTATCCAGATTACTTAACTATTGTTGTTATTATTACTATGTTCAATATGCACATCAGAAAATCAGAGGCCAATTTCTTGAAGTCTGTTCCCTCTTTCCACAATATGGTCCAGAAAATTGAACTCAGATTGTCAGGAATGGCACCAATAATTACTAAGCTATCTCCCTAGGGCTCAACCCACTCAATAATTAAGAAAGAACAAAAATAATCATGAATGTAAAAAAAAAAAAAAACTTGTGTCCTGAGTTTCAGGTGTTCATTTAAGTAGATATTGGAGTTCACTGATGTCTAAAATAATAGGCAAATTAGAATGCAAATAAGAACTGGATAGTGGTGGTACACCTTTAATCTCAGCATTTGGGAGGCAGAGGCAGGCGGATCTCTGTGAGTTCGAGGCCAGCCTGGTCTGCAGAGTAAATTCCAGGACAGCCAAGGCTATTACATAGAGCAACCCTGTCTTGAGAAAGGAATCTGAGTAAAGGATTCCTCACTGAACTTTGGGAATAAACTGAAAGTCCTGTACCGTGAGGAGCCTCAGTTTGTCTTTGGCTTTCATGAAGACACCTCTCAATGTGTGGTATTTCCTTTATCACCTACATTGACTGATCACTAATCTCACCTTATTTCCTTTGTAAGAAACAGCTTTTGTCCTACTGGTGTGGGAGAATTGTCTGTGTTCTGTCAATCATGTATTTTAATAAAACGCTGATTGACCAGGCAGGTCAACCAGACAGGAAGTAGAGGCGGGGCGATGAGAACAGGAGAAGGCTAGGAAGGAGAAAGCACATTTCTCCATTCCTGCCCAGACCACCGAAGAGGCAACATGTGAGCTGTTACACTGAGAAAGGTACTGAGCCGTGTGGCTAACATAGATAATGATAATGGATTAATATAAGTTACAGCTTTGTCTCCTGAGTCCTGGGAAGACCAGCTAGCCCTGTTGCCCTGCTGAGCAGTTCTTCCCAGAGAGGTGAGTGGGTGCTAGCCTGGGCAGCCTGCCTGCCTCTCCGGGAAGGGAGGACAGCCCTTCCCCGCTCAGCTTCTGCGGCAGGGTCTTCCGTGTTCCAAGGGACCCCTCCCCTCCCCCCACTGCTGCGGGCCCTTTGTCTCCTGGGTCCTGGGAAGACCAGCTAGCCCTGTTGCCCTGCTGAGGAGTTCTTCCCAGAGAGGGCTGAGGAGCTCTATCCAGAGAGTGCTGTGAAGTCCTACCCAGAGAGTGCTGAGGAGTTCTATCCAGAAAGTGCTGAGGAGTTTCATCCAGAGTGGGGGAGATGGGCAGGCGCCAATGCAAGAATTCTTCCAACAACCTGAAAGGCAACATGACATCGCCAGAATCCAGGGAGCTCGAAACTAGAAGAATTGAACACCCTACTCCAGAAGAAATAGAAGAAAGCGACTCTAAGCGCTTCTTTATGAAAATAATAGAGGAACTTAAACAGGAGGTGAAAATCTGCCGTAAAGAAATGGAAGATAAGTATAACAAAAAAATTGAGGAAATGAGTAAAGAAATGGAAGAGAAATATACCAAAAAGTTTGAAGAAATGAGTAAATCCGTAAATGAAATTCTGGGAAACCAAGAAAAAACAATCAAACAGGTAATAGAAACAGTTCAAGATTTGAAAACTGAAATGGAGTCAATGAAGAAATCACAAACCGAGGGCCGGCTGGCTATGGAAAATCTGGGTAAACGAACAGAGACTTCAGAAACAAGCTTAACCAATAGAATACAAGAGATAGAAGAGAGAATCTCAGACTCTGAGGACACCATAGAGAAATTAAACACTCTGTCCAAAGAAAACAGCAAATCCAACAAATTCTCATCACAAAACATTCAGGAACTGTGGGACACAATAAAAAAACCAAATCTAAGAATAATAGGAGTAGAAGAAGGAGAAGAATTGCATTTCAAAGGTCCAGAAAATATACTCAACAAAATTATAGAAGAAAACTTTCCCATCCTAAAGAACGATATTCCTATGAAGGTTCAAGAAGCATACAGAACACCGAATAGACTGGATCAGAAAAAAACATCCCCTCGTCATATAATAATCAAAACACAAAGCATTCAGACTAAAGAAAGGATATTGAGAGCTGCAAAGGAAAAAGGTCAAGTAACTTATAAAGGTAAACCTATCAGACTTACACCAGACTTCTCGATGGAAACCATGAAAGCCAGAAGGTCCTGGATAGAGGTACTGCAGAAACTAAGAGACAATGGATGCAAACCCAGACTACTTTACCCAGCCAAGCTATTGTTCACTATCAACGGAGAAAACAAAATATTCCAGGATAAAAACAAATTTAAACAATACGTAGCTACTAATCCAGCCTTACAGAGAATACTAGAAGGAAAATCACAACCCAAGGAATCCAACATTCCCAACACTGCCTACATTAACTTAGACATCTAGCGACCCTTCACAAGCACAACTCAAAGAAGGAAAACACATACACGCTACTACCCAAAAAAATGACCGGAGTCATCGATCACTGGTCATTAATATCACTTAATATCAATGGTCTCAACTCACCTATAAAGAGGCACAGACTTAGAGATTGGATACGAAAACAGGATCCAACATTCTGCTGTCTACAAGAAACACACCTCAACCACAAAGACAGACACCTACTCAGAGTAAAGGGTTGGGAAAAGGTTTTCCAAGCAAATGGACCTAAGAAACAAGCGGGTGTGGCCATTCTAATATCTAACAAAATCGACTTCGAACTAAAATATCAGAAGAGATGGAGATGGACATTTCATACTCATAACAGGAACAATTCATCAGGAAGAAGTCTCAATCTTGAATATCTATGCCCCTAATATAAAGGCACCCACATATGTAAAAGAAACTCTTCTAGAACTCAAGGCAGTCATCAAACCACACACACTAATAGTAGGCGACTTCAACACTCCTCTCTCACCAATGGACAGGTCAAACAGACAGAAACCTAACAGAGAAATAAGAGATTTACTGGAGGTACTGAATCAAATGGACTTAACAGACATCTATAGAACACTCCACCCAAATAGGAAAGAGTATACCTTCTTCTCTGCAGCTCATGGAACCTTCTCGAAAATTGACCACATACTTGGTAACAAAGCAAACTTCCACAGATACAAAAAAATATTAGTGACCACCTGTGTCTTGTCAGATCACCATGGATTAAAATTAGAATTCAACAACAATGGTACCCCCAGAAAGCCAACAAACTCATGGAAGTTGAACAGTCAACTACTAAATCACCCCTGGGTCAAGGAAGAAATAAAGAAAGAAATTAAAGTCTTCCTTGAATATAATGAAAACAAAGACACAACGTATTCAAACCTATGGGACACAATGAAAGCAGTGCTAAGAGGAAAGTTCATAGCACTAAGTGCCCACCTAAAGAAAACAGAGAAAGCACACATTGGAGACTTAACAACACACTTGAAAGCTCTAGAAAAAAAAAGAAGCTGATTTACCCAGGAGGAGTAGAAGACTGGAAATAATCAAACTGAGGGCTGAAATCAACAAAATAGAAACACAGAAAACAATTCAAAGAATCAATGAAGCAAAAAGCTGGTTCTTGGAGAAAATTAACAAGATTGACAAACCCCTATCCAAACTAATCAAACGGCAGAGAGAGAACTTGCAAATTAATAGGATCAGAAATGAAAAGGGGGACATAACCACAGACACAGAGGAAATACAGAGAATCATTAGATCTTACTACGAAAGTTTATATGCTACAAAGTTGGAAAATGTAAAAGAAATGGACATTTTTTTAGATAAGTACCATATACCAAAGTTGAACCAAGACCAGGTGAACAATCTAAATAGACCTGTTAGTCGTGAAGAACTAGAAGCTGTTATCAAAAATCTTCCTACCAAAAAAAGCCCAGGACCAGATGGTTTCAATGCAGAATTCTACCAGAACTTTCAGGAAGAGCTAATACCTATACTCCTTAACGTATTCCACAATATAGAAACAGAAGAGTCACTGCCTAACTCCTTTTATGAAGCTACAGTTACCCTAATACCAAAACCACACAAAGACACAACCAAGAAAGAGAATTACAGGCCAATCTCACTCATGAACATCGACGCGAAAATTCTCAATAAAATACTGGCAAACCGAATCCAAGAGCACATCAGAAAAATTATCCATTATGATCAAGTAGGCTTCATTCCAGAGATGCAGGGCTGGTTCAACATACGCAAATCTATCAATGTAATCCATCATATAAATAAACTGAAAGAAAAAAACCATATGATCATCTCACTAGATGCTGAAAAAGCATTTGACAAAATTCAACACCCATTTATGATAAAGGTGTTGGAGAGACTGGGGATACAAGGATCATACCTAAATATAATAAAAGCAATATACAGCAAGCCGACAGCTAACATCAAACTGAATGGAGAGAAACTCAAAGCCTTTCCACTAAAATCAGGAACGCGACAAGGCTGTCCACTCTCTCCATACCTCTTCAATATAGTGCTTGAAGTTCTAGCAATAGCAATAAGACAACATAAGGGGATCACGGGGATTCGAATTGGAAAGGATGAAGTTAAACTTTCGTTATTTGCTGACGATATGATAGTGTACATAAGCGACCCCAAAAACTCTACCAAAGAACTCCTACAGCTGATAAACACCTTTAGTAACGTGGCAGGATACAAGATCAACTCCAAAAAATCAGTGGCCCTCCTATACACAAAGGATAAAGAAGCAGAGAGGGAAATCAGAGAAGCATCACCCTTCATGATAGCCACAAATAGCATAAAATATCTTGGGGTTACTCTAGCCAAGGAAGTGAAAGACCTATTTGACAAAAACTTTAAGTCTTTGAAGAAAGAAATTGAGGAGGATACCAGAAAATGGAAAGACCTCCCCTGCTCTTGGATTGGGAGAATCAACATAGTAAAAATGGCAATTCTACCAAAAGCAATCTATAGATTCAATGCAATCCCCATCAAAATCCCATCAAACTTCTTCACAGACCTTGAGAGAACAATAATCAAGTTTATATGGCAAAACAAAAAACCCAGGATAGCCAAAACAATCTTATACAATAAAAGAACTTCTGGAGGCATTACCATCCCTGACTTCAAACTCTATTATAGAGCTACAGTATTGAAAACAGCTTGGTATTGGCATAAGAACAGAGAAGTCGACTTATGGAATCGAATAGAAGACCCAGATATTAACCCACAAACTTATGAACACCTAATTTTCGACAAGGGAGCTAAAGGTATACAATGGAAGAAGGAAAGCATCTTTAACAAATGGTGCTGGCATAACTGGATGTCAACCTGTAAAAAAATGAAAGTAGATCCATATCTATCACCATGCACAAAAATCAAGTCCAAATGGATTAAAGACATCAACATTAATCCGTCCACTTTGAACCTGATAGAAGAGAAAGTGGGAAGTAGTCTACAAGATGTAGGCACAGGAGGCCTCTTCCTAAGTAGGACCCCAGCAGCACAGACAATAAGAGAAACAATGAATAAATGGGATCTACTGAAACTGGGAAGCTTCTGTAAAGCAAAGGACACTGTCAGTAGGACAAAAAGGCTGCCTTCTGACTGGGAGAAGATCTTCACCAACCCCTCATCAGACAAAGGTCTGATCTCCAAAATATACAAAGAACTCAAGAAACTAGGCACTAAAACTCTAATTAACCCAATTAAAAAATGGGGTACTGAACTTAACAGAGAATTCACAACAGATGAACTTCGAATGGCCAGAAGACACTTAAGGTCATGCTCAACCTCCCTAGCGATCAGGGAAATGCAAATCAAAACCACTTTGAGATACCATCTTACACCTGTCAGAATAGCTAAAGTCAAAAACACCAACGATAGCCTATGCTGGAGAGGATGTGGGGTGAGGGGAACACTCATCCATTGTTGGTGGGAATGCAAACTTGTGCAGCCACTTTGGAAATCAGTATGGCGGTTTCTCAGGAAACTGGGAGTCAACCTCCCTCAGGACCCAGCAATTCCTCTCTTGGGAATATACCCTAGAGATGCCCAAACATACTACAAAAGCGTTTGTTCAACTATGTTCATAGCAGCACTATTTGTAATAGCCAGAACCTGGAAACAGCCTAGGTGCCCCTCAATAGAAGAATGGTTAAAAAAGGTGTGGAACATATACACATTAGAGTTTTACTCAGCGGTAAAAAATAATGACATCTTGAATTTTGCATGCAAATGGATGGACATAGAAAACGCTTTACTGAGTGAGGTAAGCCAGACCCAAAAAGAGGAACACGGTATGTATTCACTCATAAGTGGATTCTAACCATAATTAAAGGTCTTTGAGCCTATTATTCGTGATCCTAGAGAAGCTAAATAAGAAGACGAACCTGATGAAGATTATTTACCTATCCGCCAGGAGGTAGGAAATAGTCAAGAGTCCCAGGTAACCTTGGGTGCATGGGGGGGGGGTGGGAGGGTTGTTGGAAGGGGAGAGGGTTAGAGAGAAGGGAGTAGGGAAGGAATGGAGAAAGCTCGGTTGACCGGGATGGGGGGAAGGGAGGAAGGATGAATGTGGGATCAGGGAAGAATATATTTCAACTAAGGGAGTCATATTAGAGTTTACAGGAAACTTGATTATATATGGGATCCCAGGTCCAAGGAGAGATCCCCAGATTGTTCTCTGGACAGAGGAGGGGGTGCCTGAACCGGCCTTGGCCCGTGACCATACTGATGAATATTTTGCTTATCACCATAGATCCCTCATCTGGCGTTGGATGGCGATACAGATGGAGGCCCGCGTTGGAGCACCGAACTGAGCCCCCCAAGATCCAAACGAGGAGCAAAAGGAGGAAGAAAATGACGAAGGACTGCGAGGGATACTATCACCCACTGATACAAGGGGTCGGATCTAATGAGAGTTTACCAAGGCCAGATGGACCGTGACTGAACGAGCATGTGATCCAACCAGATTCTCTGAATGTGGCTGGATTTTCTGAATGTGGCTGGCCTGCAGTCTTTCCGAGAAGCCATTGACAATGACACTGGGACTGGTTTCCTCTGCATATACTGGATTTTTGGGATCCAGTCTGTTTGGATGCTCACCTTCCTGGACCTGGAGTGAGGGGGGAGGAACTTGGACTTCCCACAGGGCAGGAGACCCTGACTTCCCTTGGGGACAAAGAGGGAGGAGGAGAGGGAGGGGGGAGTGGGAGGGCGTTGGGAGGAGGGGCGTAAATGGAAACTTTTTATAATTTAATAAAATTACAAAAAAAAAATAATATAAGTTACAAGGACTAATAAGAAGCCTGACCTAATGGGCCAATCAGTTTATAATCTTTATGGAGTCCTGTGTGTAATTTCCTTTGGGGCTTGTGGGCTGTGGGGTACTGGGAGGGACAGATACCCCAAGCAAGCTGGCCTTCATGTTATATCCTACCAAGGGTAATCAGCCCAGCAAGGACCCACATTTTCTGATCCTTCCCTTCACGTTGATTGGTCAATCTCATCAGATTGTAAAATCAGACTTGCCAGTATGAGGAAATGAGTCACCACCTATATCAGGAATATAAGAGGCCATTTTGACAAGTGTGTTTGTTAGCCTGCTTTGGGTTGTGGCACAATCTTCTTGGGAAAAGAAATTACCTTCAGTTTTGTGCTTTTTGTGCAACACTGAGAGTGATCTTTTCTCAATGTCTTCACAAACTAAAGCCTGTACATCTTTAATTTGGGTTTTCTTCCCCACCCCTTTTTAAAAGAAAGAGCATTCCATTGGTTTACATTGCAAATTCATCTTAAAACTGTCCCTGGAGTATGAGAAATCTTTTCACAGTACATCTATTGTCTAAAAAATTATTTTTCCCTCTTATTTATGCTGGGCTAACTTTGGGGGATAAACATGAAACAGCTAGAGGTATGTCTTAAGTGTGGACTATCATATAGGGGAGAACCATAAGAGGGAACTAACATTTATTAAACACAGATTTTCAACAATATTAAAGCTTTTGCTAAGCCATGTTGATGTGGAAGAGACAGCAATTATGAGACTCCATCTGTCTGTCTGTCTTCAACAGAATTTAAAACCGAGTATAGAAATCAAATTAAGCATGGTCTATTTTGAGGAAATAAATTTTGAATATTTTTCTGTCACACTATCACATTTTCCTGATCAGTTTCATCAGAGTGTAATACAAAACCATGTAGTCCAAATAAATGTTGTCCCAGTGGTTTGAATAAGAATGCAGCCTCCCTCATAGATTCATATATTTAAATCCTGGTCCCTAGTTGGTGACTGTTTGGGAAGGATGAGAAGGTGTGACCCCGTTGGAGGTGGGGTGTCACTGGGGGCAGTCTGGAGGCTTCACACGCCTACCACCATCCCCAGTGTGCTCCTTGCCTCCTGTTTGCAGCTTTAAGATATGAGCTCTCAGCTATGCCTGCCACATGCCTTTGCTATGCCACCATGCGCTCTCTCGAAAACTGTATGTCCAATTAAACTTTTTTATAAGTTGCCTTGGCCATGGCGTTTTATCGCAGAAACAGAGAAGTAACTGATGCACCCAGGATTTTCATGTAGAGTCAAGGAAAATAAAATATTTAGGAACACACCCTTCCATAAACTGTTCTGTTCCCGACTGTACTCGCTTGGTTTTGAATGTCAGCTTGACCCAAGCTAGAGTCATCAGAGGAAGGAGCTGCAGTGGAAGAAATGTCTCCATGATCCAGCTGTAAGTCATTTTCTCATTTAGTGATCAGTGGGTGAGGATCCAGCCCATGGTGGTGCCATCCTTGAACTGGTGGTCCTGGGTTCTATAAAAAATTCAGCTGAGCAAACCAGGGGAAGCAAGCCAGTAAGCAGCAGCCCTCTATGGCCTCTGCATCAGCACCTGCCTCCGGTGTCCTGCCATGTTTGAGTTTCTGTCCTGACTTCCTTCAGTGATGAACTGTGATGCTGAAATATAAGACAAATAAACCGTTTCCTCCCCAACGCGATTTCTGGTCATGGTGTTTTGTTGTAGTAATAGAAACCCTAACTGAGACACCAACCATCAACCCTACAACCTCCTCTGCTTCCTGAGCATTGTCATTTGAAGGGTCCAGGCTAGGTACTGGATGTTGCCCACTCTAGAATTCAGGCAAGCAGGTATACTTTTATATAGAGAATGTTTCCGGTTTAAGATTGCTTCATATAGCCAGGCTGGCCTTGCAATTGCTGTAAAGTCAAGGGTGACCTTGAACTTTTTGATCTTCTTGCCTCTAACTACTAAGAGCTGGTATTTGGTGCAATGAACCAAGACCAGGGCCTCGGTCTTGTACAGGCAGTCTTCCAACTGTGCCGTGTCCCCAGTCCTATACTGAGAAACTTAGAAGGAAGAAAATGACTAAAAGTCACCTACTTTTCACTTATACCTTGTACCAGTAATTTCTGTGATATACTAGTCTTCCTCAGTGATAAAAATGTTTCTTGATCTAAATTCTGGCCAACAATGAACAAATTCCTAGGGTGAACAAATTTTCTTGCCCTGCTTGGTGTAACAATGTTCATAAGTGGCACTATTGTCAGTTTCTGGTTTTGGTTTTTTTTTATAAAATAAAAGAGCGTAATATTCATTATATCCAACCCCATGTGGAAAGTGCACCTATTTGTTAACTCAGCAAATATTCACTTGCCATGTAGGTTCTGAAATGAGTGCATATGAAGGGCAAAAGTCTCTCCTTTTAGAGACCTGAGCTCTTAGGGGGAAAAAAGTGAAATGAGTTTTAAAAAAAAAAACTTAATACCTAGCCAGGTGGGTAATGCTGGCCTTTAATCCCAGCACTTGGGAAGCAGAGGCAGGAGAATCTCCATGAGTTCGAGGCCAGCCTGGTCTACAGAGGGAGTTCCAGGTCAGCCAGGGCTATCATGTAGAGAAACCTTGTCTTGAAAAAGAAAGGAAAAAAGAAAGAAAGAAAGAAAGAAAGAGAGAGAGAGAGAGAGAGAGAGAAAGAAAGAAAGAAAGAAAGAAAGAAAGAAAGAAAGAAAGAAAGAAAGAAAGAAAGAAAGAAAGAAAGAGGGAGGGAGGAAAGGAAGGAAGGAAGGAAGGAAGGAAGGAAGGAAGGAAGGAAGGAAGGAAGGAAGGAAGGAAGGAAGGAAAACAAAAACCTCAATGTCTCCCTTCCTGGAGATGCTGAGCAGAGCTTCCCACACACTCATGGTGGGAATGTGATTTTAGAAATGGCTGCCTGAGGACAGGTCCTGTCCAGCCCCTAGCCTTTGGGCCGGAGCACAGGAAGAGTAGGAAGAACCAAAACAGACCAGCCCTAGAGAGAGTTCCCAGTGCTCTGCTCCGGCTGAATTAAGATGGCTCTTTGCATTCCTGTTGCTGCTCAGTCATGTGTCAGCAGCAAACAAATACTCTCTCTGAAAATATTGAAAGTCGGAACTATATATTTTTTCTCTGTTTTGTTGTTTTGTTTTGTTTTTAGTATACAGTGTTTGATACTCAATGAAAGTTACTAAGCATTCAAAGGGAGTAAAACCATGTGCCAAAAATATAAGAGAAATGGTAAACAGAAAAAAGTCATCAGTATTCTAGACAAGAGACTACACACAAGCTTCAGAATGATTCTGTTTAATGTGCTGGAGGAACTAAGGGACAACAGAATTTTCGTAGAATGTGAGGGGAGAGAGGGAGAGAAAGAAAGGAAGGGAGGAAGGGATGGAGGGTGGGTGACCCAATTTGTGCTATGATTTGAATCTTGAATGTTCCCTGCTGGCTCACATCTCAGGGGCTTATCTCCGGAGTGATGCTATTTTGACAGACTGGAACATTTAGAAAGGGGGACAAATCTGGATGAAATAAGTCACAGGGGTGGGCTCTGGAATTTATAATGTGCCATCCTTTCTGCCCAGATCCCTGAATCCTGATTAACCATCATGTGACTGTCAGGCACTGTTCCCTGCTCCTGCTGCCTCAGCGAGGAGCAGAAGAGCGACCTACTCTCTGCCTTCTCTGCTCCGACAGACTGCAACCCTCCGAAGGCATGGGCTCAAGTCACTTGTCCTTCATGCGAGTCCCAGGCATTTGTCACTGCGACACAAAGTAACTAACATACTGTGGTAAAAATTAAATCCGTGTCTTAAAAGATACCAACTAAAATCAAAAACCCAGCAACAATAAACAGAGCAAATGCCTACTAGTTTCAAAAAATTAGCAGTAGAAATGGGAAACTGAGGCAGGTGGACCACGAATTCTGAGTTGAGACTAGCCTGGACTACATAGTAAGACTCTGCCTCAAAAGGAAAATAAAGGTAAGGTTAAGTTTTCAACAAAACAAATCCAATAGATGAGTGAGGGAAAGAAGGAATAGGTTCAAATTATTTTAATTACTTAAAACCATTAAGGAGGGAAAAAGGAAATCAAAAAAATCTGTTAGCTGGGCTAAAGAGGCAGAGTACTTGCATAGAAGGCCCTGAATTCCATCACTAGCATAGCAGAAAAGAAAAACAAAACAAAAGACTGAACACACACACACATACACACACACACACACATACACACACATACACACACACACATACACATACACACATACACACACACACACACACACACACACACATATACACACACACACCACGGTGGGAGTGGAGGAAATAGAAGCACATGCCTTTAATCCCAGTACTCACGGGGCAGATAGGTCTCTGAGTCTGAGGCCATGCTGGTCCACATAGAGTTCTAGGACAACCAAGGCTGCACATAGAGACCCTATCTCAAGGGTTTTCATGTGTAAGGCTAAGGAATCTGGCACACACTTTGTGGTGTTTTGGAAATTACTGACCACCACAGGCTTACAGAGAGTGTCACTATTAGGAGGTGTGGTTTTGTTGGAGTAGGTCTGGTCTTGTTGGAGGAGGTGTGTCACTGTGGTGGTGGGTTTTGAGACCTCATACATGCTCAAGCTACGCCCAGAGTCACAGACCACTTCCTGTTGCCTGTGGAATCAAAATGTAGCTCCTTCTCCACACACAGCAGTACTTACTCAAGAGGCTGATATCAGTCTGGACAACACAGAAAGAGCCTGTCTCCGAATACACAAAAGTACATCGACCCAAATCAAAGCCCCAAAACTCAAAGCACAGTAAAATCTAATGGAAAGGCTTGATATATGGGTCCATCCAAAAAAAAAAAAACAACCTGGACAACATAAATAGTGATTTATTATGTGTTATATAGAGAAAGATGTAAGAAGAGGAAATTTGAAGTCATGTCATCAAGTGCATTGGTGCAGGATGAAGGTATTGATTTAGCTTAGATTTTAAGATTTTAATAATTCTCTTCCCTCAGGTTGGGGAGGTGTCTCAGTCAATAAAAGCTGCCTGCCAGGCTTGACAACCTGAATCCATTTCCTGAAGGGATAAATCTTGGGTCCTTGGACATTCTCGTAAACACTGTGATCCTAAGCTTATCCCCAGTCCTTGTGACTAGACTTATACACATGCCTCACCCTGCGACTTTAAGACTTCCTGTAATATGAGGACTCAGAGAAGTTGAAAATAAACACAAGAGCATCTTTTCCTTTTTTTAAAAAAAGCATTTGCAAGGCATGTTGAAATACTTCCCAGTCCATTGGGACTCTAGAGAACAAAGTCTTGAATATGCCAGGGCTGACCATTAGCCTAAGAGAAGCACTCAGTCTAGAAAATGTAACACCTCAAAATCATGCAAGGCATGTGGGTAACCAGATGCAAGAAATAAAAATGCAAGTGTTAGGAAAAGAAAATGGGTAAGGACACCCACTGAGCAGAAGTGGGCGTGGAACAAAGGGATATGGGGGTGACTCAGCCAAATCTCAGGTCCTGCTTCCTGGTCTAGTTATGAGTTTTCCGTTTTCATTCTAGCCATATTTGACTTTAAACAAAAATGCTTACTGTGGTCCAGGGAGAAGCCTCAGCAGGTAAAGACACTTGTGGGCAAGCTTGACAACCTGATTCCAGTGCCTGGACCCCACATGGCCAAAGGAAAGAACTGGCACATGCAGGTTATTCTCTGACCTACACACCCGAGCACGGGGAGAGGGTGCAGGGAGAGGGAGAGGAAGGAAGAGAGAGAAAGAACTTCAGAGTTCTACCAGGTAAACCTTGAACATCAGTGTTTGGTTCCTGACGTCTTCACAGAAAACGGTTTCTCAATAAATGAGAACTTCAAGGTAGAAGTCTACAGAGAGAGTTGGGGTGTGTCTTAGTAGTAGAACTCCAGCTTAACATGACTAGGCTCTGCCCAGATGTCAGCAATCAGAGCAGGGCAGTGGGTGAGAGCAGATGTGGCCCCTCCCTTCACCCCCACTCCTTCCTGCTGACCTTCCGTGGGTTGACTCTCATAAGCAGCCCTGGATTATCGGCTTTCTTACATTCCCACGCCATCTTGTCTGTTTTTTTTTTTTGAGACAGAGTTTCTCTGTAGTTTTGGAGTCTGTCCTGGAACTAGCTCTTGGAGCCCAGGCGGGAACTCACAGAGACCCGTCTGTCTCTGCCTCCCAAGTCCTGGGATTAAAGGCATGTGTCACCACTGCCCGGCTTCGCTGACACCTGTTTACCTCGGTTTCCAAACACCCTCTCATCGTCCTGCCCTTCTTCCGTATTCCTTCAGTGTTTGACCCCGTCCCACCAGGCTCTTATGGTGCCCAACCACAACCTTCCCCAGACAGCTGCTCTCAACATAACAGTCATGCGTGGAAAGCAGAACTGTTTGTCTCTGATTACCCAGGGCTCACCACTCATTTGTAGATCTAATAATCAAATCTGATCTTAAGCGTGACAACGACTCTAGATTTGCAGCGTTAGAAAATATTTGGAGAGTGGTTCCTCTACTAAGGCTGTGTAGGGCTTGTGCGCATTAACTGGTGCCGCACCTCTCCTTTCTCTCCTGAAATGAAGGCGTCCTGAGGGATCCACTTCAGGCTTAATCATGGTCTGGCTTCATTCTGTGCACCGGGGATCTTGCAGCTCCACACAGTTCTGTGAGGTAACAGCCTGCAGCTTTCCTGAGTCCTCCTGACTCAGTGGTTTCTCTCAAGTCTCTTCCGTTGTCATTCACCAACAAATCCTCTGATTCTGTGGCTGGTGAGTCACACAGCCATGGTCAGCTTTACAGGGTTCTTTTTCAGTAGCTGTTATTAGTGCCAAGTAATAGACAAAATGTTTGTCCTTCACCTCACGATCAATGCGAATGTCATTTTCACACATGTGAAGGCCCGATATGGGCCCTCGCTTCTGTAGTGAACGCTGTGGCAGGTCTCCTTCTATGGGGCAATAAATTGACACATGCTGAGTCTCTGGTGCCATTTGTCACCTCAGTCTCTAGGCCAAGTGTTGGAAATGTGGGAGTGAAATGAGGCTCCTGTCTCCCTTTCACAGTTAAGAGTCATTCTGGATTGTGGCCTAGCAGGAGAGTTTTTTTTTTCTGCTTCTTTTCTCCTTTCCGTGTTCACCTTCACTCTTCTGTTCCTGGGAGATGGAGTGGATGCAATGGGGAACAGAAAACAAGAGGGAAGAGGACACTGTTTTAACCCTTGCTGTCTTTGCTCTCTGTGGCCCCATTCCCTTCCAGTGCTGTCCAACTCTAGTACAGTTCAGGAAAACCAAGAATTCTACGCTTCCTGGGACACTTCTATTGAGCCCAGCCTGTCAGAATCCCTTTGCAAGTACCCGCAAGTGTCCCCACTTAGACACTTCTCCAGAGTGGTGAAAGACATCGGCATCTCCTCTGGAAAGAAGTGACAGAGGAAATACACTGCCTCTGCCCCCAGACTGTCCTCTGTGAACCCTGACCCATATACCCAGGGCGAACATGCACTGAGTAGGAAGGCTGGAAGTGGAGATAGAGCATGCTCAGATATGCAAAATAGTCAGAAGCAGGGCCCATGCAACATTTGCAGGAAAATGGATGTGACTGAAAAGCCTTACATCAAGCAAAATAAGCTAGATGCACAAAGATAAACACCGTATGTTCGGGGCTGGAGAGATGGCTCTGTGGTTAAGGGAACCAGACACTCTTGTAGAGGACAGTTCCCAGCACCCACATGGTGGCTCACAACCATCCATAACTCCCATGCCAGGGGATCTCATGCCCTCCTCTGCCCTCTCCAGACACCAGAGGAGCACATGACGTATATACATATATGCAAGCAAAACACTCAGGTAAATAAAAATTTTAAAAAAGAGTCTTTTTAATAAAAAATACCGTGTGTGCATATATGAGAGATACTTTAAGGATGCAGATGGGTTCAAAACAGGGATAAGAGAAGCAAGAATATATTTTTAAATATAATGTTATTTCCTAATTTATTATTTGAATTTCCCACACTAAAATACAATATATCACAGGACAATTTTTCTTGATCACTTTGTACACATGAAGCATTCCTTTGGACTAAGCCTTATTTAAACATTGAACTGCATGCAAGATTTAGTATGACTTTGAGATGCTGTACTTTTTGTTAGCATTGGTTTTCTCAAAATGCCATATTTTTACAGTATGACAGACCATAACACTATTTTTGTGTCCATGCAGGAACTGGGCCAGTATCCCACACTCTATTTTAATAACCTACTATATAATAGTTGTTAAAATCTATTACTGGATTGTTCTGATGGAAAAGTTTTTGAAATGTGTTGCAAGAA